>NW_010972326.1:141401-144971 GCF_000463585.1 Tarenaya hassleriana
ACAGTTTAGATGGATGTATCCATTTGAGCGATTTTTTTTCCATCTGAAGAAGAAGGTTCGAAATATTCCAACGGATATCCGTTGGCAAGTGTAACGGTAACGAACTTTTCAACGGATTTCCAACGGATATCCGTTGGAAAGTGTAACGGTAACGAACTTTTCAACGGATTTCCAACGGATATCCGTTGGAAAGTGTAACGGTAACGAACTTTTCAACGGATTTCCAACGGATATCCGTTGGAAAGTTTCTCTATTTAAAGCACTCGGCCATAATTCGTCCAAACCACTCTCTAAATCACTCTTATACTATTCTTTTACGAAAAATTCTCCTAAAAATGACATCTTCAACAAATCCGAATATTCGTTCGTCCCGGCAGTGGATATACGAAAGAGTTGATTCGATTACAAAAGAGGTAACGCAAGAATTCATTAACGGTTTGGAACAGTTTATGAATTTTGCTTCTATGCAGCCGTTGTGTCAAGAACGTGGAAAAATGCTATGTCCATGTACAAGTTGTCGCAATTTTAAATATCGCAGTACAGAAGATGTTTGTAAACATCTATTTCGAAGGGGATTTGTCGAAGATTATTATATTTGGCGATTTCATGGAGAAGAAGTTCGGACAATCACAACGGGACAACATGTCTCGGCCGAGCAGAGGTATGATGTAGATGAAGATGTAAGAAATCCTTATGTTGAAATGGTGACAGATGCTTTTCCTGGGGCGCCATTGGCTGAGCAAAACTTATCACAAGATCAGGAGGAGCCAAACGTCGAAACAAGACGGTTTTTCGACATGTTGGATATGGCAAATCATCCTATCTATGAAGGATGTAAAGAAGGTCAGTCACGTTTATCTCTTGCATCAAGATTGATGAGTATGAAAACGGATTACAATGTCACCGAAAATTGCATGGATTCATTTTGTCAAACGTTGCGTGAATATTTATCTGAAAATAACGAAGCTCCAGAATCGTATTATGATACGAAGGCTATGTTGAAGAATTTGGGAATGCCTTATGAAAAGATTGATGTTTGCAAAAATGGTTGCATGCTGTACTGGGGTGAAGAAAAAGAATTGGTTATGTGTAAATTCTGTGGGACTAACAGATATCGTCCGAGTAAGAATGTACGGAGACAAACTCCGTATAAAAAGATGTTCTATATGCCGGTATCGTACAGATTGAAGCGTTTGTATGAATCACAACAAACGGCTTCGCATATGAGATGGCATGCCTCGCATTCTACCGTTGATGGAGAAATGCAACATCCATCGGATGCTTTGGCGTGGAAAAACTTCAACATGGTATTTCCTATATTCGCTGCTGAGCCTAGGAATGTGTATCTATGTTTGTGTACTGATGGATTTAGTCCGTACGGACAGTCTGGCATGCAGTATTCATTATGGCCCGTTATACTTTCTCCGTACAACTTACCACCTGAGATGTGTATGAAAAGAGAATTTATGTTTTTGACATTGTTGATTCCTGGGCCAGAACATCCGAAGAAGAGTTTTGATGTGTATTTACAGCCGCTCATTAAGGAGTTGAAGGATTTGTGGGACATTGGAGTTCCTGCTTACGACGTAAGTGTGAAACAAAATTTTACACTGAGAGTGGTTCTTCTTTGGACGATCAGTGATTTTCCGGCGTATGGCATGCTATCGGGATGGAGCACACATGGAAGACTTGCATGTCCGTTTTGCATGGAGGAAACAGAAGCGTTTCAGTTGAGACATGGGAGAAAGTCGTGCTGGTTTGACTGTCATCGCAGATTTCTTCCAAGGAATCATCCGTTCAAACAAAATCGTACGTTTTTTACCAAAGGTAAAATCGTTATTGAGGAAGGTCCTGTTATGCAAACCGGATAGCAAATTTATTCTGAGCGAATAAATAGTGGATATTTGGATGATTTGGAAGCTTCTGTGCATTGTAGAGAAAATTTTGGGCATAAGAAGTGCAAAGGATTTGGTGATTGGCATAACTGGTATAAGCGTAGTATTTTTTGGGATTTGTCTTACTGGAGTTCGCTAACGCTTCGACACAATCTAGATGTTATGCATATAGAGAAAAACTTTTTTGATAACATCATCAACACCGTTCTGAATGTGCCAGGGAGAAGTAAAGATAACATCAACTCGAGGAAGGACTTGAAAGATATATGCAAGAGAAAAGAGTTGGAGTTGACACGTGATGGTCACGCACCTGTGCCGATATTCAGACTCATAAAACCAGGTAAAACGGTCTTGTTTAAATGGTTAAAAGAAGAGATTAAATTCCCTGATGGATATGCATCCAAATTGGCGCGATGTGTTGATACTGATTCATTAAAACTTATGAAAATGAAGAGTCATAATTGCCATGTATTCATGCAAAGACTTATTCCTATTGCATTTGCGGAGCTATGAAACCCAGTGTCCACAGAACGTTATGGTATCAGCACATTCTTTCGAGATATATGTGCAAGATCTCTGAGAAGAAGTAATGTAGAGGTTTTGAAAGGCAACATTCCTGAGATACTTTGCGCATTGGAAAAGGTATTTCCACCTTCATTTTTTGATGTGATGGAACATTTACCTATTCATTTACCAGATGAGGCGATATACGGTGATCCAGTACAGTTTAGATGGATGTATCCATTTGAGCGATTTTTTTTCCATCTGAAGAAGAAGGCAAAAAACAAAACAGCAGTGGAAGGATCTATCGTCAAACAATATTTGTTAGAGGAGATCTCCTACTTCAGTTCTTTCTATTTTGAATCTCATATTCAGACGAAGACAAGGAGGGCTATCAACGAAGACGATAGAAGTTATCTCTACCACTATGATAGATGTGTCGGACTTATTCCCGAATTTTTTTTAAAGCAATCTTTTCGGTGGAAAAAAAAGCACACCGATAAAGTTTACAAAGAGTTCAACCAGCTGGGTATGCAGCGGTTGAAACAAATGATGAACAATGCCAAACGCCATCATCAGCTGCATGGACTGCCACCGGAGTGGGCAACAAATGACTTGTACCAGCAGCTTCTTACGCATTGGAACTCAGACCATTTCAAGAACAAGAGTTCCAAGGCGAAACAAAGTCGTCTGTCCCAAAAAATCGAGGGTGATGGGCCTCATCGTCATACCTCCGGTGCTAAATCATTTAAGAAGAGGCAAAAAGAGATGATATTTATTTAAATTTTAATTTAATTTTTAATTAGTTTTTTAATTGTAGATTTTTTATTATGTTAATAATATATATATATAGGAGAAAGAAATGGGGAGAACGCCATCAATCGTAGAGTTGGTCGCTCGGACACACAAAAAGTCTGATGGAACATATGTCGATCCCCGTGCAGAACGAGTTGTAAGCACGATAACTCAACGACTCACCCAACTCTCGCAAAATGTTGGCGATTCAGCGGGTTCTTCATCCGGTCTCTCTGCATCGGACCAAGATCGTTGCTATTAAGAAGAGGCAAAAAGAGATGATATTTATTTAAATTTTAATTTAATTTTTAATTAGTTTTTTAATTGTAGATTTTTTATTATGTTAATAATATATATATATAGGAGAAAGAAATGGGGA
>NW_010972326.1:145845-149861 GCF_000463585.1 Tarenaya hassleriana
CGTTGGAATTCCGTTGAAAATATACCACGGAAGAACCGTTGGAAATCCGTTGAAATATTCCAACGGATGAAGGCTTTAGAATGCCGTTTGGAATTTGCCACGGAATTCCAACGGATCTGCGTTTCTAACGACTGATTTCCAACGGATATATCCGTTGGAAATCCGTTGGAAAAGTCGAATTCCAACGGATTTTCGGCCATTTCCAACGGATTTTCCGGTTGGAATTTGAGGTTTTTTTTGTAGTGACCATGCGACTATGGGACCGTGTGACCATGTGACCTTGTCACCCTTATAACCTATGTCAACCATTATCCAAATGGCTCGTGACCCACATGACTATGTGAGCGTATGACTATTTAACCCTTATGATTCATCTATTGTAATCCGTATAATTGTTGTAATCTATGATCGATATGCACATTGTTACTTTTGTACTCTGTATGTCCATTCTGATTATTGTGATAAATAAACTGTATGATCCATGGTTCAAATATATTCTACAAACACTTAAATATAAATTTGACACGGATCTATGATAAAATTTAGTAAATAATAAAAAAATACAGAAAAAAAATTAAAACCATCAATATTCATAAAAAAGATTGGGATTTTGATCGTCGCTTATATATTTCTCAGTTTCTGTTTGATTTCATATAGATTTTGCTATGATTTCGTCTAATTTTGAAGGGAAAAAATCCAATTTCAGAGGAGAGAGAAAAGAAAAAGAGAGAGAAAGCTTCATCGAAAGAGAAGCATGGAGGAGAGAGAAATCCTATTTTTGAGGAAAGAGAATACTGATTTTAATTTTAAAAATTAAATATAAAATAATATTATAAGGTTATTTTGGTCAATATATATTTGAGAAGGTATTTTAGATGTAAAAAAATTTTTTGAATAAGAAGAGGGTAGATGTAGAAGTACATTTAGCACAGCACATTGAAGATAAAAGAGATAATGCCCCAGTTTGATGAGAAGGAAATAAATACGTCATCATCCGACTCATCATAAAACCACCATCCACTTGACGTGGCATTCATGCACATGTACATGCACTCCACATCCCTAATTAATTCACTCGACCCAGAGTCAGCATATTTGGAGGTCGTCATTTCGGTTATTACCGAATAATCGAGTCGACTCGAATCGAATAAAATATAATCATATCTGGATTAAATTCGATATTAGAATCGAACGATTATGATTTTTTTAAACCTAGAGAAACCGAAACCGAATCGAACTAAACCGAATAAAATAATTAATCGAAAAACCTGACAATTTTTTTCAAAATGAACCTTTTACCGAAACCGAACCGAACTCGAACCAAAAAATAACCGAACCGAACCAAACCGAAGTTTATATAAAAACTGAATAGTTATAATTTTTCTATAACCGAATTAACAGAACCCGAATACAACCGAACTAAATCCGAACCGAAACCCGAAATGACCACCGCTATGCATATTCTCTCTTTATAATATAAAAATTCACTGAGTTTTTAACCGACTATATTCGGAGAAGCTCATATAAATAACCTCTCTAAAGGAATATTCGAATCCGGATTAGAAAATAGATTTTCTTTTTTTACCAATTGAAGCATCCAATCTTAAAGTTATTTCTCTCTCTGTTTTTTTATGGGTTGGATTTTTTATTATCTAAAATTGAAATTGTGTTATATACTGTCAAATAAAAACTGAACATGAATCATGATGAAATGAATACGGGCTCTTTTGTTTCAATTGACAAAGTAATAAAAAAAATTGTTGGGCTAAAAAAAATTGAGTAGCATTTTCTATTTTTTTTAACAAAAATATGGTTTTGAATGGAGATGGTTTTTATTTTGGGTTTTTGGTTTTAGTTTTTGGATTTTGGTTTTTAGTTTTTGGTTTTTGGATTTTAGATTTTATAATATTTGAAAACTCAAAAAAAATAGCTTTTGGTTTTTTATTGATTTTTTCACTAAAATGTCTTTTTAAGTTTTTAGGAAAAGCAATTTTGTAAAAACTTGAATGTTGTTTTTTTTTTGTTTTTGGATTCTAAAAATTCCAAAAACTCCAACCATTCAAGGTCTATAAGATAACGTTGATTGATTGCTACATTCATGTCAGTGTCCGACTGGTGGGGCGAACCCTCGCTCCTCCCGTGACAATTACAGGGGTCACGTTTTCATTCCCTTTTGTCTTTTCCTTCGCATAATAAAGAATGCGGAAGTGGATGGTGTTTGGTCGGAATCGATCCGAGTGTCTCGTTCCACCAATATCCTCGACCATCGCTCCATATATAATATACGTTTCTTCTTCCCCCCAATTTTGCCTCACTTTTCCCAAAAATGAATCAGAACGTTACGAGATATTGTTTTACATTCCACAATGTTTGGAGATCAAATGAATTTTGTTGAATCACAGTTCGATATGGATTTGGGATACTGATGAGTAAGAGATCCAAAGGAGTTCACAAAATCATATAACATATGCCCCTAAAAATAAAATCAGAGGGGTTTCAACGCAGATGGGCCCATGGAAAGGCCCATTAACGGCTTATTTCTGGAAGGCGATGGCTATTATTCCGGTTAGGGTGGTCGTTTCCTACGAACCAAAAACTTCGATATTGTTTTCAAACCCAACCGTCCAAAATTTTCGAAATTTTTTAGACAACCATTTTTTTTAATCAAATCGAACAAAAATTCAACAAAAAATTGAATATTTCTTAAGAAAATATTATTATTTTTTAATAAAAAACGAAACCGAATATGATATAATAACCGATTAGTACATATTTTTATAGAAGCGAAAGAACCGAACCGAACAATTACTAAATCAGTGAATCATACTGAACCAAGAAAATCGGTATCATTTTCGAACCGAACCATTCAAAATTCTCGAGCGGTATTTTTATAGAAAACCAAATTTTTCTGAACCGAACCGAAGTAAAATTTAATCGAAAATCGAATATTTTTTTAATAAATATAATTTTTTTATTAATAAAAAACAAAATCGAATGGAATCGAATATGATATAATAACCGATTTGTACATATTTTTATAGCCGCAAAAGAACAAAACCGAACGATTACCGAACCGAATACTGAAACGCCCACCATAATTCCTGTTATACTGATAAAATTTGGATAATATAATTTAAAAAATGAATTCGAATGATGTGAAAACAACAGGAAAACTGTATAAAAACAAATCTGTTCTTAAAAAGATAAATGTCAATAAAAATCGATTGTGAATCGAACTCGACTAAACCAAATGGATAAATACAAAGTAGATGTTGATGTTCCAAATCCCAAAAATAAAATCTGAACTCGAAAATAACGGAATCCAAAATACAAAACTCCCCAAAGCTGCCCTTGAAGGAGTGTTTGGGGGTATTGTCTCTATGTTTCAGGTGATAATGTGTACATACTACATAGCATTGTATATACACACATACATACGTATATATGTACATACATACGTACGTACATCTGCAATCGGGATGATTGAAATCTTGATATTCGTAAAAAAAACTGGGAGAAGAAAGCGGGTTTCTTGAACAAGAAGGTACCCCTTCCGAAACCCACGAACCACACGAAGAGAGTTGCTGTATATATATAGTAACGGTCAAGCGAATTACATAGCTGGATCTCGAGGTTAGTGCCCTAAACCGTTAAAATAAGATGTACGCCATTGAAGCTGTAGTCTTCTTCCTCACTCAAGCTTTTTTTTTTCTTTCTCAATGACTTATCTGTCAAACATAAAGCTGTTCATCGTTAGATTCGGAAACCCAACCACTTGAAACCTAGTTTCAGACATCGTAGTTTCGAAACACAGGTTTCACGTTACAAGAACCAAAAAAAAAATGCTCGAGTGAGGCTTTGTTGACATGAAACCCTAAAACTGCAGATATACGATGATGACGTGGAAATAGTAAATCTGTAAACAAACATCACGAGGGGAGGGGGGAAAAGCTGTTTGTAAAAAGCACGACAAAGATGGAAGAAGGAAGTGTGACGGGCCAACTCAACATAAGTCA
>NW_010972326.1:160869-176132 GCF_000463585.1 Tarenaya hassleriana
GTTAGATCACCTCTAACTCTATTCTAGGTGGGTGGTCATGGCGTCTTGCTAGAGGCTAACCGTGACTTGTGGTTCGGGAAAGGGTTTTCGAAGCCACTACCACTTCGAATGGGCCTACAGGGTCATACATCATTAGGGATGGATCACATGTGAAGAGAAAAACGCGAGAAAGGAACGACAGAACGATCTGGAAGAGTTCTAGATGGCCAGACAGTCCGGTCCAGGTCTGGACCGGACGGACCAGCCGTTCCGGACCGCCCGTTCTAGTGAAAATGGACTGTCCGTTCCGCAAGAGCCAGACCGTCCGATCCAGGTGTCAAGATCATCCGTTCTGCGAGGAAAAACGGAACGTCCGTTCCGCGTAGAAGCCAGACCATCCGGGAGCCGCCACAAACCCTAAGTAATAAGCTAACACGTCCTAGACACTTCCTAGAGCTTTGGAGAAGCTTTCTCTTGAGTTCTAAGCCCTGGAATATCGATTCCAAGTCAAGGACGTTGTTTTCTCTTCACAAATCCTAGCAGATACGTTCCAAAGTGTTGGAATTCATCTCGCCGTCCACATTCCCACATATTTAGATGTAACATTTCATAATCTAATAGCAGATAGCGACCACATTTAAAAATATTCCTTATTTGCTTTTATCCATATATAGAACCAAGTGTGTGGAAAGTGATATAAATAATGCTTTTTTGCTTAGGGCTGCTATATTTAAGGCTATATACTGCAGGTGTTATTAATTTCACCATATATATATATATATATATCATTTTAAAGGATTATAAAGCAATTAATATACGAATTTCATGTGTATAGTTGGACGACCAAATTAGGTACTACGTATGATAATTCGACTGTGCTTGCTTAAATAAATCGGCGTTGCAATTAAGTTGCAAATTTATCCTTGTAGATAACGAAGTTTTTGAAATTTTAAAATATGAGTGTTTATATATGTACATATATATATGTGTGTGTGTATATATGTATGTGGTGTTGCCACTTGGAAAGTCGCAACAAGTGACATATTTTGCTTTCAGCTTACGGAATGCTCAACTGAGGGGTGTAGCTATCAAGAGGAATAAAAACATAAAAATGGGAATATTTTATTGCATAGTAAGATCGGTCCAAAATCGCATAAATTACATTCCCTTTTGGCATAAGGGAGAAATTGAGAAACGCTAAAGCCGATAAAAAGAAATTGAAGAAAACACACATTGAACACAAAAACACACAGATTGTCGGACCGACCAAACACACAAAAAGGCTGGCTTTTATCATCATGACTTGGTCTTAAGCTTAATACAAAAAGCCCTTTTACCTTTTTTTTCCCACTCTTTCATTAACACAACAACAACAACAACAATAATAATAATAATAATCGTTTTTTAAAAAAAACGTATTCAAAACTGAAAATACGCCCACACAATATTGTAAAATAGGAATTCCCAAACTGATTCTATTTCTTTGATAAGAGTCAAGTACACTTCAAGGTTTTCCAAGTAATACTCACTCACTCTCGTTCCACTCCCCCTGAGTAGAATCTCGTATCACAAGAAATTCTATCAGCCCCAAACACCCTGTGTGCAGCGCACACCCCGTGTTATCCCAGACCTCGTCTAGGCCCAATAAGAGGTTCTCCTGTTATTTCAAGGCTCCCCCTTAAGTATATCTCACTTTCTCTCAGATCACTCTCACCAGTGTTTCCCGTACAAAAGCTCTCAACCTTATTATCAAAACCTTGGCATCAATCTTTTTCTCCTTAACCTCTGTAATGAAATCTTCCATGCTTATATCAACTCCTCTCCAAGCTTGTCGTAATATCTTGTCAATATTTGTCTTGCCTTTTCTTCATCGATATAAATGTCCTATTGCCTTTTCTTGCTTCTTTCCATGCTTGCTTTCCAAATTCAGCTCTAACCTTCCATTTATCAATTCCAACCTTCTAGATGTTGAATATGCTCTTTCCTTGCTTTAACAATCTCCCCCTTTTTGACTTTCTGCTTAAACACACTCAACCTCATAGACAACATGACAAGTAATACATAGCAGCAGACAAAAAGCAAAAAGGTTTGAAGCTTAGATCAACAAGATTAGATCAACATAAGCAAGTTAGAACACAACAAAACATAGCGTCAGACAAAAAGTTTAGCACACAACAGATTCGAAACAGATTCGAAACAAAAGTGAGTAAACACTAAGCAGATGATAAACACTTAAGTCTACTTCACATCTATGAAGTGTTATTCACTCAGATTCAGCCTCGTCGGGGTTTGCTTCCTCGAGTTCTTCCTCGGCATCACTTTGTATTTCCTCCACCACTTTTCCTTTTCCTTTGTCCTTGGAACTTGACTCATTTGCTCCACTTTCTCCCCCTGTGTGGATAAGCAGAAACTCAAAAATATTAGCCTGAGTTCAAGTAGAAAGCATACCTGTAGGAGGTAATTGACCAACAATTACTCTGAAACTCTTCCCGAAGAGCGTGTTGTTGAGCACGGATTTGAGCGACAACTTTTGCATTCTTCCTATTTGACTCCTCCACTTGACGCAGCAATTTGTCATGTTTCATCAAGAGAGCAAATGTCTTGCTGCACAGCTGAACACGGCTCAGCTGTGTTCGTTGAACTCTGGACTCAATGATCAAGGGGCGCTGAATGACTTCAGTGATTTCTGAGTCTGCAATAATTTCAGGACTTTGGCGCACAATGATACTCTGAATAAGACAAGGATGGAGAAGCAGGTAGCGAACTCGCATATCTTCAGCTCGAGAAAGTATATGACTGTAAATAATGCTTCCTAGGTTGACTTTCTCCTTTCTCAGAAACTTGAATATCAACAAAGCCAGTTCATCTTGAATCACATCAGTTCGGCGAGTCGGAAACCAATTTGTTTTACCCACTAGAAACATGACTCGGCTTTCAAACTTAAGGCTGGCAACCGGTATTTTTCCACTGCGTCCGTCAACAAATTCGCCCGTGAGAGAGACTTCCAAATCCTCAAGTGTTGTTCCAGCAGGATAATCTGCTAAACCTTGATCTGAGTCATCAGGTGTCCCCAGAAGTTTGTTGATGACTGTGGGAGAGAATTCAATGAACCTTCCTCGGACAAACGCCTTGTGATACATTTGATCTCCAGGAAGATCAGTCCTTTGAGTGAGATTCGAATAGAATTCTCTCACAAGCCCTTTGCTGAATGGACATGCATAGGTCATCGTTCCGGTTAACTGACGTTCCACAAACAGTTCCCAGACTTGGTTTTTCCGGAAGTCCATTACATTCACATTCCTCTCAGCAATGACTTCAACCCCCTTAAATTTTTCAAACCTCTTCTTGGTTTCAACAGACAAGAATTTCTCTGAGAGAGGTTTGATAGAAGGATCACCTGATTGGCTGGCCGGAGCATTTGATTCAGAGGTTTCCCCTTTCTTTCTTTTTGACACTCGTCGTTTCAGGTTCATACTGGGGCCTTCAGATGCGTCTGTTGTATGGACCGAGTTGGTCTTGCGTTTCGACGTAGTTCTACCCTTTGTCTTTTGTTGGAAGACGCTCAGAGGACAGTCAGAATCATCAGAACTGACAGGAACTGGAATCTCCTTGGCTTGAGACTGAGACTCGATGCCCTCCTCTTCCTCTGTTCCTGGTGATGAGACATCTAGGGCTTCAGTAACTGTGCGCTCGTCACTTTCCTCCTCGAGTTCCTTAGTCTCGTCAGTTTTAGTTCCCTGGACTAAATTGTCTTCCATATCGGCATGACTTTCAAGATGGTCGCTATCAACTGGGGGCATCTCCACTGGTACTTGCTCTGTTGGCAGATCGTTTTCAGAAAGATCCTTGTCTTGGTCTCCTGTTGTCGCATGAGTAATCTCGGCTGATGCATGTGCAGATTTCTGGGAGGGATCTGCTTCCAGATTTGTATGCTCAGCTAAACCCTTCTCCAAATTTTCACCTGTATCCATAGCCACAGTTTCTTCGACAATCGCAGGAAGTTGAGGGTTACCTGATTCGCTAGATTGGTGAGCAGCGTGTCTAGCAGAGCGTCTTGTCCCTGGCCGAGCGACCTTTCCAGTTTTCCTATTCGCCATCTGTGAGAGGAATTTTTTCTGAAACACAACCCCGTGAGTTCCGAACCAACAAAGAGAGAGAACCAGAGAAAGAGAAGATCGTGGGTGAGTCGGGGGAGCGATAATTTAGGGTACACTTTAAACACTTCTTTCCTTTATTCCCGAAATTCAAAATTTGAAATTAACTTAATTATTTTGCAATTCCCGCTGAAACACAATTAAGCATATTCAATATACTAACCCTTTTCAATAATCACAGGTCTGTTAGTAAACTGAGATATTACCCTAACGCAAACCAAAATCATGATCGAACACAAGAGTAGGTTGGGTATACCTGACAGTGAGATATTTTCTTCGCAGAAATGAATTTGACAGTCAGTTGTACTTCACATATTCTCAGTTGCTTCTCAAGCTATACGCAAACTTAAACCAGTGTGCAAAGCAACCGGATTCTGAACTTCTAGGACGTTGTATCGATAGATTATTCTCACCATTAAGGTCCAGACTATCTCGGTTAGAGATATACTCATGTGAGATGTATCAGCCCACAGCGGAGTATTCAGACATTTTTGTAAATCCACTTTTTCATTCTGTTCTGCCGTCCTTTTTTTTTTTTTTTTTTTTTTTTTTTCTGAGCAGCATTTCCATCTCTTTAAAGTCCACATCCACCAGTCCTGTACCCTTCCCTGCACTTCTCTTTTGAAGATTTACGAAAAACATTTAAAGTTCCCCTACACCGAGGGATTTTTGCAAACCAACAAACCTGTTCATATCTAGAGGTTTAGTAAATATGTCAGCCAATTGTTTTTCAGTAGAAACATGCTCAATGATTAAGTTTTTCTTCTCAACTTGTTCTCGTAGAAAATGATGACGAATCTCAATATGTTTGGTGCGAGAATGTTGAACAGGATTCTTTGAGATATTTATAGCACTCGTATTATCACAGTATGCAGTAAAGAAGGGTAAGGTGATACCGTAGTCCAAAAGCATCTGACGCATCCATATGAGTTGAGTGCAGCAACTTCCCAGTGCTATATACTCTGCTTCAGCTGTAGATAAAGATGTAGAATTTTGCTTCTTACTGTGCCACGCAATCATGTTGTTTCCAAGAAAAAAACAACCTCCAGAAGTACTTCGACGATCATCAGCATGACCTCCCCAATCTGCGTCACAGAAACCCACCAGCTCACAGCTTGTATCCTTGGTGTAGTGCAGACCATATTCCACAGTTCCTTTTACATATTTGATAACGCGTTTAACTGCCTGCAAATGAGATTTTTTCGGCTTGGCCTGATACCTCGCACATATACCCACACTCAAACACAGATCAGGTCTACTTGCAGTCAAATAAAGTAGACTTCCAATCATTCCTCTGTATAACTTAGTGTCAACATCTTCTCCATCTTCATCTCGGGTTAGCTTTGTTGTGGTAGACATTGGAGTTTTTGCTGACTTACTCCCATCTAGTTCAAACCTTTTGACTAGATTCCGAGCATATTTGCTTTGAGAGACAAACATCCCCTCCTCTGTTTGTTTCACTTGTAGTCCGAGAAAAAAACTCAATTCACCAGACATGCTCATTTCAAATTCATCAGTCATCATTTTGACAAATCCAACCACTTTCATCTGAGATACAGATCCAAACACAATGTCATCAACATATACTTGAACTACCATCAAGTCTCCATCTTCATTGTGGGTAAACAGAGTCTGATCTACTCCCCCTCTTTTGTACCCGTGATCAACTAAAAATGAAGTCAAGCGTTCATACCAGGCCCGAGGTGCCTGTTTGAGACCATACAAAGCCTTCTTCAAGCGGAAAACATGATCAGGAAAGTGGGGATCTTCGAAACCAGTAGGTTGCTCCACATAAACTTCCTCTTGAAGCACTCCATTGAGAAATGCACTTTTGACATCCATTTGATAGAGTGTAAAGCCCAGAGTGCAAGCAACACCCAGAAGTAAGCGAATAGATTCCAAGCGAGCCACGGGTGCAAAAGTTTCATCAAAATCAATTCCCTCAACCTGAGTATATCCTTGTGCGACTAGCCGCGCCTTGTTACGGACAATCTCTCCTTGCTCATTTGACTTATTCTTGAACACCCACTTTGTGCCGATTACATTAGTATGAGATGGACGAGGAACTAAATACCACACATCATTGCGGACAAACTGTTCCAGTTCTTCTTGCATAGCTTTCACCCAGAATTCATCTTGCAATGCCTCACAGACTTTCTTAGGCTCAAATTGAGAAGTGAAACACACAAAGCGAACCAAGTCTTTATAGTTGATGCGTGTATTACCTCTCATTTGCCGCGGACCATGAACCTCCCCAATGACATCTCCAGGAGAGTGATTGCGATGGACAGCTACGGATGGAGACGATAGGGGCACGGACTCGGTCAGAGGCTCTGTATCAGATACACCATCTTCGGAGTCATCCTGGTCAATTGATTCTGACTTAGAAGGAAGTAGTTCTGGGTCTCGTTGAGTAGGAAAAGGGGGAAGCGATACAGAGGCAGACGCTGGAAAATTATCTTCATCGAAAACAACATTTGCAGATTCCATGACCGTCTTGGTGCGTAGATTAAAAACTCTGTAAGCTGCGGAATTTTGGGCATACCCAAGAAAAATTCCTTCGTCGCTCCGTGCATCCATTTTCCCCAAATATTCTCTGTCATTCAGGATATAGCACTTGCACCCAAAGATGTGAATATACTTAAGAGGTGGAACTCGACCTTTCCAGATCTCATACGGAGTTTTAGTCATCCCAGGGCGAAGATAAATCCTGTTTATCAGGTAACATGCTGTACTCATTGCTTCAGCCCAGAATTTGATTGCTACATCTTTAGCATGTATCATAGACCGTGCCATCTCCTGCAGCGTTCTGTTTTTCCTCTCAACGACTCCATTTTGCTGAGGTGTCTTCGGAGCTGAGTATTCATGAGAGATGCCATGTGTATCACAGAATTGCTGAAACGTAGCATTCTCAAATTCTCTGCCATGATCACTGCGGATACGTTGAATAGTTCCCTTCCCATTCTTCAACTGGAGCACTAGATGTTGAAAAGCTATACAAGCCTCTGATTTCTCTCGTAGAAACCTTACCCATGTGAATCGTGAGTAGTCATCCACACACACCAGAACATACCTTTTGCCACCAAAACTTTCGGTCTGCATAGGTCCCATCAGATCCATGTGAACAAGCTCTAGTATGTGTGATGTATGTATATTCTCAGTCTTCTTATGCCGTATGCGAACTTGTTTTCCAAGTTGACAAGCCTTGCAGACAAACTTATCATCGTGAGATAGTGTTGGAAGATCACGAACAGCACTTGACTTGGAAAGCTTGACCAAAGTGCGCATGTTGATATGCCCCAATCTTTGATGCCACAAGTCCATTTCGTCCTTTTTTACAACAAGGCATGTTTGCTGAGACACCGTGTGCTGAGTGTTCACCCAAGTGTAGCAGTTGTTAGAATTTCTCTTCCCTGTTAGAATGCACTTGTTGTCTGTATCCATCACAAAGCATGCATTCTTTGTAAACTTGACTCGCATTCCATTGTCGCAGAGTTGACTAATGCTGATAAGATTTGCTTTTAGACCTTGTACAACCTTGACATCATGCAATCTTGGAAGACCAGTTTGATTAAGTGTTCCTTTGCCCAGTATTTTTCCTTGTTTACCATCCCCGAAAGTTACACTTCCTCCTTTCTGAACCTCTTCAAAGTCTTTCAGCAGATCTTGATTTCCTGTCATGTGTCTAGAACAGCCACTATCAAAATACCAGATCCCTGCACTGTTGTTTTGCTCCGAAGTATACGCAACATTGCATCTGATATCCGATTTTTTAACCCATCTGAGATTCCAAGTGGGATAGTAATGGTGTGGTGATGTATACCTGTAGGCATTCTTGTTTCTGTGTAGGGAGAAACAGTTCCGTCGAATGTGTCCTTCCTTGCCACGAACTCCTGATTATTGAGGAAGGAGCTTCTTGATTCAGATTTCCTCCTGACACAAACTTTGGAGTAGTTTGTATCTTACCCAGATAGCCAAGTCCGGACCGATCACCAAAGTTTCGTCCTATGCCAAGTAAGTGATCAAGCTTCCCAGTTCCATTACCAAGAAGATGAATATTCTTCTTGGTTCCTTCCAATTGACATTTCATATTGGACGCCTCCTCTTCTTTCTGAAGCAATTTCTGTTTGGTGTCTCTCAGTTGTTGTTGGACTTGACTGAGTTCTTGCTCCAACTGTCGTTTCTCAATTATGAGTTGCTTGTTCATATCCACCAGTTTGGTCATATCTTTGAAAAGATGTTCCTCAGTAATCTCCTCATCATCACTGTTTGCATCTTGATCAGCTTCTTCTTCTATCACTCCTAGAAATGCCACAAAATTTGACAGTTCTTCTTCGTCACTATCGCTCTCAGTACTCGAGATATCCTCTTCATGAGTGATTAAGGACTTCCCTTTGCGCTTGAGGCATTCTACTTTCGTGTGACCGAAACCTTTGCATTCAAAACACTGAGTTTCTTTGAGGGTTTTCAAAACACTTTCTCTTTTTGCAATACTTGGACATTCTGCCTTCCAATGTCCCGTACCTTTGCACTCCAAACACTTTCCAGACTCTCGATCATTTTGATTCCCAAATTTCTTCCTCCCTTTGAAGAACTTGTTGAAATTTCTGACGACAAGTGACATTTGATCATGCAATTCTTCTTCAGTTAGCTTCTTGTTTTTCACTGGAAGTTTGACTTCTGCTTCATTTGTTTTTGTTTCAGGTACATGTAATGCCACTCCTCTTTTTGCATGAGTAGATGATCCTCCATTCATTAGTTGCAATCTCAATTCATGTGCAGCAAAGGTACCTACAGCTTCCTTGAATGTAACAGTATCTAAGTTGTTTACTCCTTCAAAGACAAGAATCTGTGAATGATACTTAGCTGGCAAACTGTTCAGAAGTTTCTTCACCAACTTGTCGTTGGTAATCTTTCTCCCAAGTACACTTGCCTCATTTGACAATGCACTCAATTTTCCACAGAATTCCTTCACGCTCTCATCATCTCCCATCCTCAGGCGTTCAAACTGTAGATCAATCATATCCAATCTGTTCCTTTTTACTTTGGAAGTTCCTTCATGGATAAGTTCCAGAGTATCCCAGGCATCCTTCGCCGTTTCACATCCTTGTATTTGTTCAAATTCTTCAGGACTGACACTGCTGAAAATGATTGATAACGCTTTCTGATTCATAGCCGATTCCTTTTTTTCTTGAGCTGTCCATTGAATTTTTGGCTTCATCACTATGGTTCCATCAATAACGTCAGTTGGTCGAGTCCATCCATCAGTGACAGCACTCCACGTATCTTCATCAAGGCCACGAATATAAGAGCTGATCTTCACTTTCCAATGCCCATAGTTGGTTGAGTCAAGCATAGTCGTTTTTCCAAACGATTGCGAGTCTTTGAATCCTTCCATTGTGTGATACTGAATCGTACACCGATATGAGAGGAAAGAAAACTTTCCTGCGATCAGTGACCCGCTCTGATACCAATTGAAAATACGCCCACACAATATTGCAAAATAGGAATTCCCAAACTGATTCTATTTCTTTGATAAGAGTCAAGTACACTTCAAGGTTTTCCAAGTAATACTCACTCACTCTCGTTCCACTCCCCCTGAGTAGAATCTCGTATCACAAGAAATTCTATCAGCCCCAAACACCCTGTGTGCAGCGCACACCCCGTGTTATCCCAGACCTCGTCTGGGCCCAATAAGAGGTTCTCCTGTTATTTCAAGGCTCCCCCTTAAGTATATCTCGCTTTCTCTCAAATCACTCTCACCAGTGTTTCCCGTACAAAAACTCTCAACCTTATTATCAGAACCTTTTCATCAATCTTTTTCTCCTTGACCTCTGTAATGAAATCTTCCATGCTTATATCAACTCCTCTCCATGCTTGTCGTAATATCTTGTCAATATTTGTCTTGCCTTTTCTTCATCGATATAAATGTCCTATTGCCTTTTCTTGCTTCTTTCCATGCTTGCTTTCCAAATTCAGCTCTAACCTTCCATTTATCAATTCCAACCTTCTAGATGTTGAATATGCTCTTTCCTTGCTTTAACAAAAACTAACTCTTTCATTACTTTAAACAATCCTCTAACGCGATGTGAATTATTAAAATCAATTTCAATAACGATCCATTTGGGTTTGTTATATATATATATAAATGAAGCCACATTTTGCGTATATAATCAACGATCACCTAAAGTTGTTTTTGTGTTGATCAACACTTTCTTTCAAACTTGCGACAACACAAACACAAGGGACCAAACTCACAAAAGTCAAGTCGCAATCAAATATAAAATTCCGAGAGATGAAACAAAGCGATAGAATCGAAAGGATGCCGATCGAAGATCTTTGCAGATGTTGGGTTCGGTTTTCTTGCAGACGAAATTAATAAAACTATTAAATTAACTAACTTTCATGTAATGTTTGACCGATGGTAGTACCATTTAGAAACATTTATAATCATATTGCGAGGAAAAGTTATTGTCACTAAATACCCCATATAAAAAGAACAGAATAATAACCATATAGCCATGGGAACCAAGGTAGGGGTCCAATAATAACCATGCCATTACGAAAACTCTCTCTCTCTCTCTCTCTCTCTCTCTCCCTATTCTATGAGAGAGAACAAAAAATAGGGTATTCCCACGCTATTCTTTCTTTCTGCTTCCTCACGACCATCTCATCATATTGTCTTGGAACACACTCCTCTCCCTTTCTCTCTCCACCCTCACCTCTTGTTTTCCCTCCCATTTACTCGTAAATAACTCCTTTTTTTTCACAAAAGTTTTGTAAAATATATGATATCGTATTGAAATTAAACTTGGGGATTTTCTGTTACATGTAAGAATAAGTAGTGCATGTGATATGAACAACCTATAATCATTCTATATATACGGTTTCTCTCTAGCTTTTATCGGGAGTGAATTTCTTAGGTTCAATGGATATGGACCATGTATGAGCTTATTTGTTAAATGTGATGTAATGCATGGGCAAACACTTATTCGTATATTACTATTTTTTTCCCTTTTGGCCCGGAATCCCTTTGATCATTATCGCCGTTTAGTATTTTTCTTATGAAATGGTATTATTATGAATTATACAGTAATAATCAAATGAGAATAATATAAGAAATAGAGTAGAAGATAGGCAATGGAATGCCTACCAAGTCAGGTAACAATGATAGATGTTTCTAATCACTTTTCACAAACGCACGCACAGTTTCCCGAGCTTCTTCTCCTCCTATCCCCTTTTTCTTCTCTCTCTCTCTATATATATATGTATATATAGAGAGAGAGATAAACATAAATATGTGATGAACACATGAATTTGTCCTGTGAATATATCTAGAATATAAAAAAGCAGTTATATAAAAAAACTTGTCATATGAATTTGTTCAAAGAATAAGATCACGTGTTCTAGCTTTATAAGATTTTCACATTATCCAAATCAACAAAATATTTTCACATCATCACTTCATAGCCGGAATGACCTTGTTGGATAAAAATGTTTTGATACTCGTGTTATAAATTAAGAAGTATGAACATTACTTTTTTTTAAGAGTTGAGATTCATTATTTTAGTTACAATATGATTTGTCTAGAACAATTTTTTTAGTAGACAAGTACATTTTTGTTGTATGGAACAGTTTTTTTAGTATAGAAAATAGGTTCATAATTAAGTATATATATATATATATATATATATATATATTAGAGTAGAACTACATGTAGGTCACATATGATTTGTAGGCTTTTGGAATATACATGACATGTAAGTAATTTTGATTAATATATTTTTTCACTATGTGTGACATATTTTAATAATATGAAGAAAAAATATATGTTGATAGTTGTTCTAGGAATATTGTTCAAAGTAAAAAATAATGATAAATACACTACCCAAAAATATCCCTATTCAATTTCAGTGCTTCCTCTATAGCTTTAGCCTCCTAGACAGTGTTTTGACCATTTCCTTTTTCCCAACACATACGGAAATACGATTCTTTTTTGTTCACAAAATTTTCCATTGCACTATTTATATATATATATATATATATATATATTTGATATGCAAGTTAATTAAGCACATATATTATTCAGGTAATCGATAAGTTATAGATTGTAAACATTTTTTTTTTCTAGAATTTGGAATATATATCTTAAACGCATCATAAACATATTAGTTATAGACATAATGTTTCTTGAACATGTTTGTATGTTTTTCCAGCCTATAAAAATATTATTTAGGTAGAGAGACATAATTAATTAATCAGCTCAATGAATATTAAGAATCCCGTAAATATGTATAGAACTTATTTTTATCATTACACTTAGGATAAAATCGAACTACGAACGCATTGTTAAAATAAAAAAATACATATATGATTAGAGTAAAATATAGATTTTGAGATATGATTAAAAATAATAACTGACACAATATTATATCAAATATTGTATATTTTATTTATTTTTATTTGTATATATATTTCCTTATTTGTTAAGTTTTTTATAAATATTTAAATCATTTTGATTATAATGTAACAAAAAGAAGAAATATATTAATAAAAATATTTCGGTTCTTTTTTTTCTATTTAATTTCCGTATTTTCATTTTTTAACACACAAACCATAAATTTTGATATTTCCACGTCGGATCAAACGTAGTTTAGTCCACTGGTTCGGTCAAATAACCTAAGCATGAAATAACCAACGGACACAAAAATGATTCATGAGGGCAATCTCTCTGGTCACACGCATGTTGGTCCCCCGTTGTCCGATCATTTCTTTTTTCCTCATCCTTTGTACCATCTTAGAATTTGATTAGCTTTCTGTACCTCTATTTCTCCGTATTTTATAATTAAAATAAATAAAAAAATCGAATTAACATATTCAAATGGCGACTGATGATCGTTGCACCACCACCAACCTTCGCACATCAGTCATCAGTCTTGACGATTCCCCCCGTGAAATATTACGTTACGCCTACTCTATGATGACGTATACGTAGTTCTTAACTTCTTATGTATTATGTATATATATATATATATCTATATATATATGTTCCAAACCTATATATTTGTATGTGGGTCTATAAAGAAAAAAACTGATCTACATATCTATATGTATTCAAAAAATTTGGATCTAATAATAGGGGTGTAATGTAATGTCTAGATCCCCGAATAAGTTGTGTATGATGATGATATACATAATAGAAGCCTAATTATCATTGGCACATAAAGGAAATTTTTCGGGACCATATATAGTTGGAATGATCACATGATACGTAGAAACATTTTGGAAATGTATATAATCATTAACCCATCTGAAATGAGCATACATAATTATAGTCGTATATACATGACACGATTGAATGGCGGTATATATACATATATATAAATGTATATATATATATATATAATTGAGTGCAACCATGCATTAATTCTCCGAGACTATGGGTTGGACTGGTTGTACCGCAACGATTGCGGTTGCGGGTGACAGCGTTTTCAGAGTGTTTGATAGCGATTACGAACGATTGATATTGACTGATTGATAAGTTTTTGTTGGCACTAGTTGCGGGTGGGTGCGGTTAGAAGTGAATGGTTTGTTGCGGTTACGGTTTGATATAAATTATCAAAAAGAATATTATTTTAAAATATTTTTTATAATAGTTTTAATTTAATTTTTAATATCATTTGATAAAAATTATTTACTAAATTTATAATAATTAAATAATAAATTGAAAATATAATATATCAATTTAATTTATTTTTAAGTAAAAAATTAATTTTATTATAAAAATTATTAAAAATAATTATTATTAAACCTAAAAATTATACTATTGTATTTTTTTATTAAAATATAATATTCGAAAATAATACAAAATCATCACCAATATATATATATATATATATATATATATATTAGTGTTTTATATAGTTTTTAATAAGGATATTTTAATTTTTTTTATCAAAACACAAGTTGGAAACTACGATTAGAAAACACAAGTTTGGCTGCGGTTGCGGGTGGTTGTGATTCATCTAATCATTTTTTTAATCGTCCATTCCGAAAATCGCAATCTTCTTCCATAACTCAATCGTGAGAGCATTCTTACGAACCCCTTTCAGAATATTAAAATGTTCATATTTTTTTTACTTAAAACCTTGAAAGATTTTTCAAATTGAAATTGTACACATTCTTTTTTTTTCGTTAGGGGGGAAAAAGAAAAAAATGATTTTGGATCCGACCAATTGTAAATATTTTCATGGATTTGATAATTTTCTAAGCAGACATGAATGGTATGCAGAGAGAGTGGTGGAGAACAAGAAAGAAACAAGATTAAGTGCACCGAGTGATGTGGTTCGAGTCATGGACCAGACATCATAAGTTCGGTTTGTCTGCTTGGAATCAAATGTAATCTTACACTAAAGGGTTTCGGCTAAGATTACACTTTCAACCAATCTACTTGTTATCATTATTATAAACACCGAGAAATACCTTTTTTTTCTTTCTTTCTATAACATATTTACTTTTAATTACATTTGTAAAAATACTTTTAAATACTTCTTGTTATTATCATGACTACAATTTGCTATTACCATACGGTATTCAGTCGAGGCCGACGCTACATACTCGTAAAAATTATTTTAACATAAATTTTATCCATTTTGTGGAATGTTCCATCTCGTATATTTAATATAAAATATTAATATCTCGTATATTTAATTGATAATACTTATATCTCCTATATATATGGACTGTGTTTTGGTACATTCCTTGCCTAGGAGCCGAAAGCGAATTTGAATTTCACTGTTGATTTCGTTATTGATTGCATATATATATATATATATATAATAATAATAATAAAATGGACAAAGGATCATGTCACCGCAGCAGTAGAAAGAAGTCATCATTAATTCTCCCATTTATCATTACAACCTTACTCTCTCTCTACATACATACATACATACATACATACATACATACATACATACATACATACATACATTCTAGTCCGTTCGGTCCAACAATTTGGTCCGTTCGGACTAGATGCTCCGGTCCGTTCAGTCTACTCCTAGACCGGACGGTCCGGACCTCTTGTCCAGATTTCTCGACGTTTTCTCGTGCATTTGTCCTTCCCTGCGT
>NW_010972326.1:176143-176837 GCF_000463585.1 Tarenaya hassleriana
TTGTATCACGATATCATATGTCGAATATAAGGCATGGACAAGCCACCTTATCTGATTCGACTGCTTTCTCGTTAACTGAGTTTGACTGTCTGAAATAGACGACGTTCGTCTATAGTGCGGCCACATATTTCTACAGTCTCGCTCACTCGAGGAGTCCGGCGATATCTCTCTCTTTTACGAGAGGTACAAATCCCGTCTTGACTATCTACAATCCAGCACATGATTCGTTTCGTACCTGATACACGCCTTTATAGTCCTCCTGTTACGCATGACGTTTGACGTAATCAAAGCACGCAACTCCTCATGTTGGATTCCGTAGATATCTCAGGTCTTAGGATCTAATCGTGGAACCACCATTTGAGATTCCAGTCATGACGCTAGTCCATGTGACAATCCCATGCGGGTCAATCCAGTATTCCGTTCTCCAACGAATACCTATGATTGTGATCGTATCCAATTACTTATGATCATCTATATGATCATCAATCACACATCATACTAGTCTTATTATGTCATCATTCCCATAATGATACAAGACTAGGGAGTTAAGTATCATTCATAATGATACATGGATTTCATAACACATCTAGTATACAAGAACATGTAATGAATCAAATACTCTCATAAACCATAGAAAGTATCAATACATCAAATGTATCTAAATAAAGCTCATAAACAGTACATCATAGAGCAC
>NW_010972326.1:177538-179177 GCF_000463585.1 Tarenaya hassleriana
GATCGCTCCATTGTTGTCACAGTACAGAGCAATGGGGCTATCAGCACTAGGAATGACACCCAAGTCTCCAATAAACTTTCTGATCCAAACAGCTTCCTTTGCTGCGTCCGACGCTGCAATATACTCAGCTTCTGTAGTAGAATCTGCAACGGTCGCCTGCTTGGAACTCTTCCAGCTAACAGCGCCTCCGTTCAAGCAGAAAACATAGCCAGACTGCGATCTGTAGTCATCCGGGTCTGACTGAAAACTAGCATCGGTGTAACCTCTTACAGCGAGCTCGTCTTTCGACCCACCGTATACCAAGAAAGGCGTATGATACATCCGGAGTACAAAGCATGGCATACATGATCGATCCAATTGCCGAAGCATATGGAATCCGATCCATGCGTTCTCGCTCATCAGGTGTCGTATGTCGTAGGACACTGACTCTTGCAGAGAACTGTGCCACTGCTCATCGGTAAGGTTCCTTTCTTGGAATCTTGCATGTTGAACCGTTTCAAGACCTTATCGATATAAGTACTCTAACATAATCCTAGAAGACGCCTCGATCTATCTCTATAGATCTTGATGCCTAAAATATAGGCCGCTTCTCCTAGGTCCTTCATAGAAAACTGCGTTCCTAGCCAAGACTTAACGTCTTGCAAGGTAGGAACGTCATTCCCTATAAGGAGAATGTCATCCACGTACAGCACTAGAAATACAACTGTGCTCCCACTAGCCTTCTTGTAAACACATGGTTCGTCTTCGTTCTGTGAGAAACCAAACTTTTTTATTGTCTCATCAAAGCGAAGGTTCCAACTCCTCGAAGCCTGCTTCAGTGCATAAATGGACCTCTGAAGCTTGCACACCATCCTCAGGTTCCTCGGATCGACAAAACCTTCGGGTTGTGTCATGTACACATCCTCGGTCAAGTTCCCGTTAAGGAACGCGGTCTTGACATCCATTTGCCATATCTCATAGTCGTAATATGCGGCTATGGCAAGTAGGATCCTGATGGACTTCAGCATAACTACGGGCGAAAAGGTCTCATCATAGTCAATACCATGAATTTGACGGAATCCTTTCGCCACAAGTCGTGCCTTATACGTGTGCACGTTGCCATCCATGTCGGTCTTCTTCTTGAAGATCCACTTGCATCCGATGGGTTTTATCCCTTCAGATGCATAAACCAGAGTCCATACTTGGTTGTCTGACATGGATTGCATCTCAGACTTCATAGCCTCGCGCCATTTCTCAGAATCGGGACTCGCCATAGCCTCTGGGTATGTGGTAGGCTCGTCATGTTCTAATAACATAAGTTCCTCATTCCCAGTCACGAGAAATCCATATCTCATTGGCTCTTGGCGAATCCTGCCTGCTCTCCGAGGTTCACTCGTCAAAGGTTGAGTCACAACCGGCAGTGAAACAGGTTGAACATCTTCAACTTGTTCACTCGGCTCAACGTCTACTTGCTGCTCTCGAACCTCCTCAAGTTCGATCCTACTCCCACTGACTCTTTTGGAGACGAACTCTCGCTCCATAAAAGTCGCATTCCTGGCAATGAACACCTTGTTCTCTGCCGGAATATAGAAGTAGTAACCCTTAGTTTCCTTAAGGTAGCCTACAAATAAACACTTATCAGATTTGAAGGATAACTTAT
>NW_010972326.1:179551-181190 GCF_000463585.1 Tarenaya hassleriana
TCGCAAGATTCAAGAGAGTCAAAGTCAAATGAATCCAGAAGACCTTCAGAATGAAGCTTCTGTATGCGTTTCTCGTTTATATGGCCTAGACGACAATGCCAGAGGAAGGTCGGGTTTAAGTCGTTCGGCTTAAACCGTTTAGTACTCACGCTACAGATGGATGATGTTCAGTTTGAAGGCTGTTCAAGACGTATAAACCATTAACTAGATAACCATTACCATAGTAAATATCGTCTGGATAAATCATCAAACTCGAGTTCTCAATCACAAATCGAAAACCATCCAAATCCAGACATGAAATAGAAATAATGTTTCTGCTTATCGCAGAAACATAGTAACAATTACTAAGCTCTAAAACAAGTCCAGAAGGAAGATGCAAATCGTAAACGCCAACACACAATGCAGCAACTCTTGCTCCATTTCCGACGCGTAGATCCGCTTCTCCCTTAGCTAGCATCCTACTTCTTCTTAGTCCCTGCACATTTCCCCAAATGTGTGAGGCACTTCCGGTATCTAATACCCATGAAGATATAGTACAGATGTTAGCCTCTATAACGTGGATACCTGAGGCAGGAGCTTCACCAAGCTTCTTGTCCTTCAGATCCTCCAAGTAAAGGTGACAATTACGCTTCCAGTGTCCAGACACTCCGCAGTAATGACAGTCACCCTTATCGGGTTTAGGCTTAGGCGTAGAGGCAACTTTTACCTTTTTCGCCATCTTCTTTTTGGCTTTACCCCGCCGCTTCTTGCTGGAGCTTTTCTCAACAGCAAGCACAGTCTTGGGCACCACGATATCCTGCTCAGCCGATTTCAGTATTCCATGCAGTTCGGCTAAGCTCTTAGTCATCCCGTGCATATGGTACTGCATCACGAACTGGTTATAGTCCTCGGGTAATGACATCAGGATCAAATCTGCAACCAAGTCACCATCGAAGTTCACTCCCATACGCTCAAGTTCCTTAACATTAGTTCGCATGTTGAGGACGTGGGTGTTGACAGAGCCGCCTCTCGGCATCTCCGTCTTCACTAGAACTTTTAGCGTCTTGTACTTTTCAGTACGCGCTAGCTCCTGAAACATGGTCTTGAGCTGTTCGATCATATCAAACACGATCTTCCCATCAAACTGCCTCTGCAGATTGGGGGCCATGCTTCCCAACATGAGACAGGAGATCTCGATGTCGTCAGTCTGATGCTTCAACCAAGCATCCTTGACGACCCTCGTGGCATTGGCTGCAGGCTCTGGTGGTAGAGCCCCTTCCAGGACGTAAGACTTCTTATCGTGTTTGAGAACAATTCTCAAGTTTCGATACCAGTCTAAGAAGTTCGTCCCGGTCAGCTTATCCTTCTCTAGGATAGATCGCATTGTCAAACTCGGTACGCTACCGGTTGACGCCATGTCCTACAAAAAAAGACAAACAGAACATACAAAACAAATGCAGATTCTATTAATGATCAACTACCAGCTAGCCCATCATCAATCAGTGTCTATATATCTATGATCTACTACCAGCTAGTCCATCACCAATCAATGACAACATGATGCATATACAAGCTATATTCCCATAAAGAAAAATAACCCTACAATAATTTTCTATATGGGACTAAGATCCATATTTCGCATAAGAATGGACTGTTACAC
>NW_010972326.1:181989-182995 GCF_000463585.1 Tarenaya hassleriana
GGTCTTCGGGTCATAGTCGGTCCGTTCGGTCTGGAATGGTCAGTCCGTTCGGACTGACTCTTCAGTCCATTCGGTCCGACTCTCCAGACCGTTCGGACTTGCCCCTTCGGACCTTCTCTCTCGGACTAGTGATCTAGACCGGACGGACTGGCTAAGCAGTCCGTTCGGTCTACACACCTTAGTCCGTTCGGTCCAACATCTTGGTCCGAACGGACTGAGGTCATTTAGTCGAGAGAGACGACAAACCCTAGACCGTCCGGTCCAGAGGACCAGACCGTTCAGTCTAGGCAGAAAAACGCGATCAGATCACGTTCTTCGTCGTTTCGGTCCCGATTCAGATCTGATTTTGACCCCGTTTTCGCCTGTGAACTCAGAACAGAAGCCTCTTGCACATGCAACAAAGAACATGAAATCTACCCTAGATCCATAATCAAATCATGCATAGCATCAAAGCAAACATGGATTCAAACAATTCAAATCCTATAACGTGCGTGATCGGGTTCTAACAAAATCATGCAGAGCAACCAGGCTCTGATACCACTGTTGGGTTTTTCTTGGATCTCATGAGCGAATCCTATTCCTAAGAGATCGATTCTAGGGTTTGCGCAGGGGATGTGATAGGCACCTCGGTCACTTAGGGATTTCTCGGTGAACTATAGGAACGAAAGAAGGACTTTGTTTTGGAATTTTCGTGGGATAATGACTCTAACCTGAGGTTCTGGTCCTAAGACACTCACTCTAAGGTTTAGGGTCAAAAATTACAGAGGAAAACAGAAGAGAACGGATAGATTTCTCGGACACACCAAGAATGGGGCTCGGACACACCAAGCAGATTGTTTCTCGGACAAACCAAGATCAATGGACGAAATTACTCAAAGTTTTATTCAAAATCTGCTCCTAAACAAAGGAGAACGTCTCTTCTTATAGGGAGAAGAGGAATTATTACAAAATGGAAAGAAACTTCTGCAATAACAAAGAAATGGAAAGATTGAAAAAAATGGAAATA
>NW_010972326.1:190198-193056 GCF_000463585.1 Tarenaya hassleriana
GCGATATCTCTCTCTTTTACGAGAGGTACAAATCCCGTCTTGACTATCTACAATCCAGCACATGATTCGTTTCGTACCTGATACACGCCTTTATAGTCCTCCTATTACGCAGGACGTTTGACGTAAACAAAGCACGCAACTCCTCATGTTGGATTCCGTAGATATCTCAGGTCTTAGGATCTAATCGTGGAACTGCCATTTGAGATTCCAGTCATGACGCTAGTCCATGTGACAATCTCATGCGGGTCAATCCAGTATTCCGTTCTCCAACGAATACCTATGACTGTGATCGTATCCAAATACTTATGATCATCTATATGATCATCAATCACACATCATACTAGTCTTATTATGTCATCATTCCCATAATGACACAAGACTAGGGAGTTAAGTATCATTCATAATCATACATGAATTTCATAACACATCTAGTATGCAAGAACATGTAATGAAT
This sequence comes from Tarenaya hassleriana, assembly GCF_000463585.1. Taxonomy (NCBI): domain Eukaryota; kingdom Viridiplantae; phylum Streptophyta; class Magnoliopsida; order Brassicales; family Cleomaceae; genus Tarenaya; species Tarenaya hassleriana. Next base: position 190,653 of record NW_010972326.1, read on the forward strand.
CAAATACTCTCATAAACCATAGAAAGTATCAATACATCAAATGTATCTAAATAAAGTTCATAAACAGTACATCATAGAGCACTAAACTAACACAGTAGACGGGTGAACTCCACCTCGTACTCGCTGACAGTCATGTCCCCCTGCTGCAGCATGAGGAACTCTGCCACACGGTACTCACGGTCCTGACGCCAGAAGTACTTCTCCTCAAACTCCTGTCGAAACTCTTCCCATGTGAAGCGATGTCCCGCTGGTGCCTCCTGCACCACCTTCGCCCACCAATGTCGGGCCTGGCCCGACAGATGATGGCTCGCAATCATAGCCCAGTACTGGTACGGGCACTGCAGATACTCTAGGTCCTGAGAGATCTGAGTGAGCCACTCCTTCGCAGCTTTCGGTCTCACCGATCCCTCGAATCGCGGGGTATGCATCGCCCGCAGCTCCTTGACAATGGGAAGGTATCCCGCCATCGCAGCAGGTATCGGCGGCTAGTGTAGGTCCTCCCCCCTCGGCTCCGGGTTTCTCGCCGGAGGTGGTGGTGGGGCGTGCGCAGCCAGGTGTTGTCACACGGTCTCCTGAAATTGACGAAACTCCGCTCTCCACCCTTCGTCCCCTGGGTTAGGCGGTGGAGTCTGTTCGGGAACGTCGTCAGCCCTCGCTGCAAGCCTAGCACGTCGTGACGCCATTTCACTGCACCACATTTAAGACAGTTTAGTAACTGACGACCGATACTACATCATTGATGTACGGACCTCGACAAAAGAGAATTTTCTTCGGACATGGTTTGAAAACATTTTCGATGAAAATCATTAGGTAATGAGCACGATTCCTTCCCGGGGAAAGAATGTGGCTCTGATACCAAAAGTTATGACACCCGTAACCCGTGTACAGTAAACGGGCTGTGCCACATGGACGATATATAATAAAATGATAAATTGCGGAAGCGAAAATACGAAATCCAAAAATATTTTAATTCAAATCAGAGTAAGCAGCGAAAAATACAACGCGATCATTCGCAAAATAACACATGTCCGATTAGTCTTAATATAACCGTACAAAATGCGGGAATACTAGTCCCATAATCTAGAATTCAAATCCCGTACATGATGCTGCTTCTCTCAAGTCATCATCGTTCGGTGCGCTAGGCGTAATCCTCGTGATCTGAAAAATATAAACCACGAGGGCTAAGCACAACTGCTTAGTGAGTAGCCCGGGTTGAATCCGGAAATCTCGTTCCCACTGAGAACGGTACAGTCGACATTTCCATAAAACACATGCAATAAACAAAACACAACAAACACGTAAACGACAATCATAATCACGCCCGTATGGAGTCCACCATCGGGCTTAGCCATATAACCTAGTCAAATCCATGACTAGGGGTGAGTCCACGCCCGTCACTCGCGTGACGTTGGCCGTCGTGTCGCACGCGACTAGAACACATCTCAACACCCATCAAGTCCATGACGGTGATGGTTGACTCCACAACCATCCACCACTACAATCACGCTTAACTCGTACGCACGAGCAAGCTACACACATGACACACAACGTGCAATTCCCCATAGTACGATCACGCGTATCACGATATCCGATCCCTACCGAGCTACCGTTTAACGCCATGTAATTCTACCCACAAACAATCACGCAACGACCACTCATATTTTGGTATCGCACATCTCACTACGCTACTCAACGTTCTGGCGAAAACTTAGTTCGATTGATCCCAATCGCGAAACTTGTCCTTTGGTGGGGTTTGGTTCACCCACGGTCAATTTTTGGTCAGGCCCGGTGTTGGGGTTCCCTTCGGGTTCCTAGCATGCGATCTCATCGATCTAGGGTTTGGTTTCTAGGTTTCATGCAGCGGAAGGAAAGATCTAAACCTAGCCAAACGTCACACAAAAAACCAATTGTGCAATAACCCGAACAATCGTGTATATCGTCGTGGGATTCGAATACTTACCTCGTTCTTTCAAGATCTGGAAGTATCAATCGATCCAGGGCCTGTTTTAATCACCAAGAGTTGAAAGCACAACTCCTCTACACGTATCCACACCGGCGGGATGAATTCCAACGCTTTGGAACGTATCTGCTAGGATTCGTGAAGAGAAAAACCGATGTCCTTGACTTGGAATCGATATTCCAATCACTAGAACTCAAAATCAAGCTTCTCTAAGCTCTCTTCTGAATCTGGGACGTATAAGGTTCTTGTTTTTAGGGTTTGTGGCGGCTCACTCATTAATTATGATTGCCCAAAACCCTTAAAACGCGAAAACCGAAAACTGCCCGTAAGTCGGACCGTCCGTTCCAGGTCTGGAACGGACGGTCCGACTTGGGCAGTTTTCGGTTTTCGCGTTTTAAGGGTTTTGGGCAATCCTAATTAATTAGTGAGCCGCCACAAACCCTA
>NW_010972326.1:200573-230317 GCF_000463585.1 Tarenaya hassleriana
TCAATCACTTAATTAGAATTGCCCAAAACCCTAAAACGCGAGAAACCGATAACTGTCACGTAAGTCGGACCGTTCGTTCCATACCTGGAACGGACGTTCTGACTTTCTACGCAGAACGGACGGTCCATATTTCTACGTGGAACGGACGGTCTGCACCTCTGGACCGGACGGTCTGGTGCTTGCGGAACGGTCCGTCCGTTCCTCAGCGGAACGAACGTTCCCATCTGGAACTCTTCCAGATCGCTCCGTCGCTCTTTTCTCGCGTTGTTCTCTTCACGTGTGATCCATCCCTAATGGTGTGTGACCCTGTAGGCCCATTCGAAGTGGCAGTGGCTTCGGGAACCTTTCCCGAACCACAAGTCATGGTTAGTCTCTAGCAAGACGCCATGACCACCCACCTAGAATAGAGTTAGAGGTGATCTAACAAAGCCAGCATTAGTTCGAGTTCTGATCCTTTGTCTCACGATGTCGTATGTTGAACAAGGGCATGGTATGAGTCACCCTTCAAGTTCAACCGCTTACTCGTCTAGGCAAACCGACTGATAAAATAGATGTACATTCATCTATAGCGTGGCCACGCATTTTCACAGTCCGATTTCCACGAGGGGCCCAGCGACATCTCTCCTGCGTAGGAGGTGACAAGTCTCGTATTGCATGTCTACTATCTGCATATGATTCGTGAACGTATCTGAGCAACGCCGTTATGATCATCCGGTTAAAGACGACGTTTGACGCAGTCAAGACACGTCACTCCTCATATCAGATACTCTAGACATCTCAGGTCTGAGGATCCAATAACGAACCGCTGTATGAGATTCAAGTCATGACTCATGTCCATGTGACAATCTCATGCGGGTCATCCAGTAACTCGTTCCAAACGAGAACCCATGATTGTGATTTGCATCTAATGCATATGATCATAATCATCTATCACACATCATGCTGGTCTTAATTCATCATTGTTCCCACAATGATAACTGACCAGGGAATTTAGAATCATCTGCAATGATTCAAGGATATTTACCGTAATATAACAAACATGCTAATCATATAACGGGAAAAGTAATGCATTCATAAATCAATGAATCAATACAAAGTCAAAATGTCATATCACGGATCATCCTAGAGCATCACAACCAACACCCGGGCCAACCCCGTTGGCCGTTTCCTTTTTCCCGGTCGAAATTGAAGTTTTCCCATTTTTCTCTGAGCCTGGTCCGGCGGACCAAGCTCTGGTCAGCCGGACCAGTTCTCTTTCTCCCCTGGTCCGCCTCGTCTTTTGGTCCGTCGGTCCGAGAGAGAAAACAAGCCTGGTTCGGCGGACCAGGATTGGTCAGCCCCGGACCAGCTTGTTCTTCCTCTCTCTCTGTCTGGTTCCTTGGTCAGGCGGTGTGAGACTTCTCGGAGTACGTCTGGTCCGGAGGACCAGAACGTGTTTTCTCTTGGTCTGGTCCGACTCTCTTCTGGTCAGGCGGACTGTTCGCGTATCGGAATACGTCTGGTCCGCCCGGACCAGACCACTTCTTCTCTCGGTCCACCTTCTTTTCTCCTGGTTCAGCTGGGTAACGTTAGTCTATCCCAGTCTCGGTCCGGAGCTGACCAACGGCTGGTCCGGCAGACCGGGACTGGGACCTGTTTTCTTCTTCGCGATTTCCGGTTCTGTTTCGATTTTTCTCATCCGTTTCGATCTAGGGTTGCTTCCAAATGTTATTAACACATAGTTTTACATCCCTAGACATGTTCTAAACCTCAAACATGGAAAGAAATCTCGATTTGCACCATCACACATTGAAAATGAGATCTCACAAGCCCAACTCAAGCCACTCACCTTGTTCTTGTGTTTGTCCGAGCTTGTGTGCGTTCCTCGTGGCTCCACCTGACGGGAGAAGCTTCGGGACACGTCTGGGCACGTCCCTCTTGGTCTCGCCAAGCTCCCCTTGCACTGGTTCGTCCCCTTTCTCTCCCTTTCTCCCGATTTTCTTCTTCCTCTGTTTCTGTCCGCAAATGGCTAAGTGCCAGAGTTTGGAGGCGTTTATGGTGCGAGAGAGAGAACATATGGGCTCAAGCCCAAGCCCATGGGCGAGCCTGCAACATTCTCGAGGCGTGGGAGGCGGCAGCACGGCAGGTAGGTCCCGAAATCCGGCGAGGTTCGCGTCCCAAGACCGCAAGTTGACAACTTGCGTTTCTGTTGAGTCCCGGTCCGCCGGACCAACCTCCTGGTCCGCCGAACCGGACACACTCCTATTTTTTTCGAATTTTTCCCAGTCCGCACTGTCCAGTCCGAGTCCGTCGGAGTGGTTGGTCCGCCGCAGACCATTCCTGGTCCGGCGGACCAACCCTGTTTTTTTTCTTTTTCTCCTTTTTCGTTTTCTTCATTCCTTCTTTTGATTCTTCCCGCACGTAAGATCCTCGTGCCTCTCTCTGGCATTGTTCTATTCACTTTTGGTGATTTCGTGACATTTCTATTTAATTATTCATTTCTAACTAATTAAATATTCGGATCGGGTTTTGGGGTATTACAGTAAAGAATTGAGTTAGGGATTATGATGTGACCTCAGACTGTGCTAAAAAAAATATTTTAAAAAGTGAGTTTTGAGACCATGGTACGACGACGATCCGTATGTGATGGTATGATAACAACCCGGGTATGGCTACGATCCATGTGGAGTTATAACCCCGACTACGGCGGCGATCCATAGAGGGTTATGACTATTGGTTGAGTTTTGAGGCCGGTACGGCGGCGATCCGTATGTGATGGCATAACGACCCGGGCATGGCAGCGATCCATGTGGAGTGGAAACCCCGACTACGGCGGCGATCCGTAGAGGGTTATTACTATTGGTTGTTTTTGGTAACCCCGACTACAACAGCGATCCGTAGAGGGTTACAACGATATTTTTTAAGTTTTGTTTTATGAAAAGGGTTTTAAGCTAAGTCTGAGGGATACTGAATGGTCCCAGAGTCTGGACTCGTTTTAAAGAATCGAACAAAGAAAAGTTAGGAGAAGAACGTGAATCGATAGATTGAGTTTTGTTTGAGTTGAATGTTGATTGAATTTGTTTTCTATTTGATTGTCTATTCTGGGTACGGAGGCGAGGTTTATAGTCTTGCAACCTTACTGAGCTATTCGCGTAGCTCACCCCTTCCTTTTTCTCTACAGGTGAAAGGTGAAACAGATTATTTTGGGTGGATTCGGTAGTTTGCCAAAAAGACGAAGATTTAGAATTTCTATTTTCTTTATTCAATTTATTCATGAAATTAATATTCAGACTTAAGTTATTGAAATTCATTGTTTTAGACTTCCGCTGTAGAGTCTGATTTTGATGGTTGATTTTAGAATAAATCGGATTTTTTTTTATAACCCAAGTGACGGTTCAACGATATCCGAAATACCGGATTTTGGGTCGTTACAAAAAAATGACTTAATAATTCATAAAGTTGTTTAAAAGTGTCATATTGATCCTTAATATAAATTGACCAAAATAATTCTGTTATAAAATCCTACGTGGTACGTGAGATATCAAGACATGTTAGAATTTTATACTATATATGCAGAATGGGATTTAATAAACTTGGTTTAACAAATTCCGATTTTATAATTAGAAAAAGACAGATTTTGATTTTGCTATCACTAGTTATAAATACTATAAGATTCTCTGTGATTTCAGTTTTTCACATGGGATTCGAAGAATAATTCACGGACGAATACATTGTCGATGAGAGAGGAGAGAGTTGGGTTTTTATCGTACCGGATTTATTATTATCTCGGACCGATTTTATTAAACCGGGTTTATTAAATTTGGTTCTGCATATATACTACAGATTCTTACATATCTTAACATGTAATCACCACGTATGATTTTATAACAGTATTATTTTGATCAACTTATGTTAAGGATCAATATAACACTTTTAAACAACTTTAGAAATTATTAAGTCATTTTTTTTTCAAGTTTAGGAATAATTAGACACATTGAAAAGTATAAAAAAAATATTTTTCCACCAAATCGCAAGTTTAGAAATTTTTAGAAGTTTTTCCTTAAATTAAAGAAGCATGCCATAATGGGACAACTATTAAAACACGCTTATACAAGACTCTATAGTAGACAATCTGATTACACAAACTTTGCTTCGATCGAAATTTAATTCATATAAATTTATTTATTTAATGAAATTGCTTACTATGTTTATATGGTTGTTGTACCGCATATATTGTCGAAGTTTAAGAAAGAACAAATGTGAACAAAGGAGGTTCCTATGCATATGATCTGGTCCACTAAAACCTACACAATCTGATGTCGTTTTGTCTTCTAAAAACGCGACATGCAGTTCAACCACAGATTACTTGGGGGACACGGTGTGCTATCTCTAAACACCAGACAGATGCCAAAACACATCGAAATATTCAAACAAGTCATCCAACGACACGTAGTCTACGCTGTAACCATCATTAACCGTCAGATCGAACAAGTCATAACTCAGAATCACATCATCGAACTCCAAGAACCTGTCGACGGAGGAGTCCAACGATACTCATCCAAACTTGGCCACGTCTTCATCCTTAACACATTCTTCTCCTCAACATATGTAGCCTCGAGAAGAGGCCGAGACAAACCAAGCTCGTCATCAGAGGCTCCAAACAGGTAACCGAGTTTAGGTCGCACTCATCAGAGTTCGAGGGCAGGAGGTTGTCTCGTCCTCAAGGCTCTTGAGGACCGAATTGAATTCGCGACTCGTCGAGTCGTGGGGTGAACGGAAAAACTCAACCTTAACAAGCATGGCGTTGGGCGGATGTGGTCTGAATCAGATGGGTCATCTCATGGTCGATTGTTGTTGTTGACCATTGGTTGATGAGAAAGGGATAGTGATAACACACATTTTGCCATGGATTTTGTTGGTTATTTTTGGTTTAACGTTTATAAGAGAAAGATGACGACGATATCTAGCATATTTCACTTGTTTTGATACATTAATAGACATTTATGAACGTGTTTAGCTTCGGTTTTGACTTTCTCAATAGGAAATTGGAGTTAGAGTAAGAAGACGACGATTTTCGGATCAGAGCTAATTAACGATCAATCGTCGAGAAGAATTTGACAAAACATGCAAACGATCGATTGACATGTGCAACGAACGATGAATCGTTGGAGTATAAGGCGAAAACTTTCCAAATCCGTAGGAAAGGAGCAAAACGGATATAGCAGTCATAAAAAGAATCCTGGAGGATCATCATTCATTCCATCATTCATTCCAACTTTGAGAGCACGCTTTCAGAGGAGAATTCAGAGAAAACGGGAAGATTATCAGGAAACGAGAGATCATAGTAGAAGACGAAGATCACGAAGACGAGAGATCGAATAAACGTATCTTATTTGTTTTATTTTATTAAGTTTTGTGTTATTGATATGAACTCATTTGTCTCAATGTTTAGGAAGTAGTTTCATAACTATGGGTTAGAGATTTGCTATGCAAAGATTTTCATTACTTAACTCCAGACTTTATATTATTATTTATTTGATTCGGTTTGTTTAGTTGTGTTTAATGATTTTGATCTTGTCGATCACTTGATTGAATGAAATCAAGATTTTTATTCGCATAGAGATATAAAATTACAATTAAACTAACTCAGTAAGTAAAACAAGTATTGCGTCAAGAGATAAATATTTACGTAGGTATAAATGTCAAGTTGAGTTGGTTTAGATAAGTTAATCCAACCCAACCCAATTATTTTTGTATTTAAATTATATTTTTTAGTCAAAATTATTTTATGTGTTAAATGCGCTAATCCAAATGACCTATCAAACATTTTATTTCTTAGCTATGAATTAGTTTTGATTGAATAAAATATTAACAGTTTACTTATAAATAGAGTCTAAATATATATATTAAAATTAAAATCGAATTAATTCGAATCAAATAACATATATTCAAATTCGATATAAAATCGAATGTACAAAATTTATTTTAAAATAAAAATTGAACCCATACCAATGTAAAAATAATCGAAAAAGCAAATTTTTTATTAAAAATGAGAATTTTATAATAAAAATCGAATTCAGATCGAAACAAATCAAATGTGTCAATTCGATCCGAATCAAAACGAATTGATTCCTATCAAATTGGATCAAAACAAATCAAAATAAACCGATTCGATCCAAACCGATTCGAATTGAATTCGACTTGAAATGAATCAAATCGATTTGATTTGAATCTAAATGAATTGATCAGAATCGAATTCCTCTTGAAACGAATCAAAACGAATCAATTTGGTTCGGATTGAATTTGATTTAGAATTCACATATTCTTCATTTTTAAAGAAAACTCTTGCATGTAAAACAATCGTTTAACCTGCGGTGTTTTGTTTATTGATAGTTTATCGTTATTTAATTTTGTTTTTTTATTTCTTGCACGTTCGCTTTGTTCACACTACTCATATTTTCATCTACATCGAGTAATGAATAAGATTTGATTCGATTGTTTACTTTGTTCCTCGTCTTCAACCCTAGTTGCTATACACGATCTTTACACTTGCGGTATTTTCATCTAGGTAAAAATTAAAGCTAGATTAGGTCACACTTAGATCGACATCCATTTTTTTACCCCGTTGTCGGTGACAGTTTAGACAAAAGGATTATTTCATATTTAGTTTGAGTCTATTTTTCTCATTCTCTTTTCTAAAATACCATCTCACATTTTTTCTTTACTTGTTGTTTTTCATCTTGTGCGCGTGCATGATCAGGAGTGTCGAGATGTTAGACCTAATACCTCTAGACCCTGAGATCGAAAGAACAACAACAAATCCACTTTTGCACATTATAATGCACCGAAGTACACCAACTGCTGGTTGGAATACAGATGGCAGTGATCCACATGATTCATTCGATCTTATCCCATATATTATTAAGATGTTGACCCGCAAGGCTTTGCAGAGTAAGCCAAATGAGGACCAAACGTATATCTTACGTGTTTCAATATGATGTGTCGTTCAATAAAAAAGATCTAGAAAGTGACTAAAGATTTTGTCTGATTAATCTAATTCCCTTGGATACTCATGGATGCTACTCTAGGCTATATGACTAGAACCTGACTCTATTCACACTTGGGCTCATCTAGAAGAAAAGTTTATGTTGCAATTCTTCCCAACCTACCAAACACAAGTAGCTCTGAGCACATATATTCATTTAAGGAAAATCAGTGCTAAATCTACATGATTATGGAAAAGATACAAGGGATATATCGTGTCTCCACCATGGATTTGACAAGAATTATCTAGTCAACACCTTCTTCAGAAGACTACATATAGATACCAAAACCCTGATTCCCACTGCTTTTGGTGATAGTATTCAGAACAAGTTATTCACTAAGTTAGAGCAACATATAGACCAGATGGCACGGGAAGAAGATGTTCCTCTTGGGAACATCAAGGAAATGTCGAGAAATGACAGTTACACTAAGCTAAACTGGTCTTCAAAGAGTTGGAACCTTTGAAATCTCAATTTGTCAATGCGAATTTGGTCTCGACTACACATACTCCAACATGTTCACATGATGAGCTAGGAATGCTTGCTATCGAAGAGAGTGTGGAGGACTTAAATTATGTTACCAATGATCAATATTCGAATACCTAAAACCTAGGCTGGAGAAATTATCCTAAGTTCTCTTACAAGATGGGCAACACTCTGAATTCTCCAAAGAACAATTTTAGGCCAGCTACTAATCCGAATAAGAAGATTCCTCCGGGTTTAGCTTTTTTAGCCCAAAGCACCTACTCAGAATTCAGGCTTTAGACCTTCCAGGCAGACATACAAGAGCTCTACAAAGTCGACTCAGATATCAAGTCTATACTCGCTTAACTCTTAAAAAGACAGAAAGCTATTCGATCAAGAGAAGCACGTGAACAGTCTTCAGTCTTAGATTGATGGGATACATGCTCATCTTAAACTCGTTGACAATCAAGTTTTTCAATTGGCGTCTACAGTTCACAGACCATATGTGTCTCTTTCGGGGAAACCTGGAGCTAATCCCCATGAACACTGCAATGCAATTGCATTGAGGAGAGACAAGCAGATTGAAAATACCACTCCATTGATGATCAAATGAGGTGAAAGTTCAAGAACTAAAGCTATCGCAGCTTCTAACAACGAACCTGAACCAACCTACGTACCTCCTCCTCCAAGATCACCTCTGGTACCATTCCCATCACGATTGAGGAAGCATAGCGAAGACAATCAATTTGCTAAGTTTGTTGTAATGCTGAAGAAGTTTGAAGTCATGATGTCGATCACTGAAGCAATTTTTCAGATTCCGTTATACACGAAGTTTCTGAAAGATATCCTGACAAATAAGAGGGTCTTAAAAAAGAGACTATAGCACTGATAGTCGAATGTAGTGCTCTCATCCAGCATAATCGCTTAAACGAGCCTATCTAGGTTGTTTTTCAATCCCTGTATCAATGTTTTGATTGATCGTGTGCTATGTGATTTAGGAACTAGTGTCAGTCTTCTTCCATTTCAGCTAGCTAATCAATCCATTAAGTATCTAATTAGGATACTCAAAGACATGCCATTGAAGGTCGAAAACTTCTACATACCGGTGGACTTCATTGTCTTTGACATGGATGAAGACGCAAATGTACATACTGTTCTTGATCAAGAAATAGGTTCAAACATATCCAAATACAAACGAATTCCTAACCTACAATGGTAGATTTACTCATATTTCATGGAAAAACATAGAAAATAACTAGAAACAAGAAAGGAGAAGGGAGAAGAAAATCTCATGTCGATATCCAATGGCATCTTCACGTTCCGACTTCAAAACTGCGTCCTTCTTCTTTTGGAAACCCGCAAACTCCTATCTTTCTTTCACCAAGGTCTATCTAGCTCACCTAAGATGTTTCTCCCCTTCTTTTCTAACCTTAGGCGCCTCCCATAAGCCTCTCTTCCCATACGTGGCTTCAAAATAGCGAAATCGGGCATTTTCAGTGAACTAGGTCAGACTGGATTACTTGGGATCTGGTGTTGATCAGTTTTATAGGCTCTCCGGATCGCGACCTGACTCAGACCTATGTTTTTTCTACACTGATTCGGTCCGGATCAGTTTTGGGCTAGTCCAGATCAGTTCTAGATGTTTTTCTACAACAAAAGAGTGATTTCCAAGGGGTCTCTATTCCGAAATTGGTCAATTACCGTCTCGGTTAAAACCTCGAAGACGTCGATAAAATATGCATATTCAACTAAAGATGATTGCTTGAGATTTTGGTCTATACTAAATTTCACGGTCTTATCACCTATCTTAATGGTAAATCTACTTGGTCTCACATGAATCATAACTTCGGTAGTGTTAAGGAATGGACAATTTTAATATTCACTTGAATAATGTAATATATGTCGTTGAATTGGAGAATTGTTATACTTATTTGAATTTTATATAAAGGGATGACCATTTAAATAATGTAAATTGTAAGTTGATATATATGTGGTTTATAGTTTGAGTTGTACAATTGTAATATTATTTACCTATAGTTAAAAAGTTTTTTATACATCATATATTTTATTTGATAATCATTGGATCAAAGTTTTAATGTAAAATTAAACCGAGATGAAAGTATGACCCTATCATTTGTTAACATTCAGTACTTCAAACTCTCATTTTAGCAATAGTTAGTTTAGATTTATAACATATATATTCACTCTTAATTATTAATAAAAGGAGGATATCTTCCTTCATATTTAAGGGTTATCTGATGCAATAGAGTATTTCTTATGCATTATATTTTTTATACTTTATATTGATGTTAATTATTTTGTATTGTTGATCATGTTATTTATTTTATATTTGATCATATTTTTCAATAGATGATCAAGTTGTATGAAATATATGTAATTGTATATACAAATTATCCTGAATATTAGATTCAATATGTGTTAAGAATTGAAAGCGGGATATACATGGATCTTATAGAAAATGCTCTAACTCGAATAAATCAATACATTAACAAGGTAGGGAGTGTAAATTTACTGCTCAATGAAGACTATAAAAACGTCCAATTATAGGTTAAAGCCAACTTTAATCTTTATTTTACATTTTGAAATAATTTATATTGATTTATATGTTAAACTACAAAACAAATGTTATTTAGATATTTTCAATCACCAAAAAATACTTTATATATATATATATGCTATATATGTTTCTATCTTTCTCTTACAATATCTTCATTGTTCTCTAGTCTAATCTATTCTTAATATAGTGGATCAAATACATTTCTGTTCAAGCGCAATACTCATTTCTTATATGAAGCCCAAGCCCAAATCAATAATTAGAGAACTTAACCTAATCATCTCTTCTTCTTCGTACAAGACTTGCCTTCTTTTCTAGAAGCTTCAACCTTTGATGTGATTTCTCTGCTTGTTCTCCGCCAAGTAATGTTCGACGACAACACAACATCACCACCGAATCCTGACTCGAGGTCACCCGAAAAATATCGAATTTTGGATTTTAGTTTTTTTGTCCGAAAAAATCGGGCTTTTGAACCGTACTCATTTCGGGCTTCGAAATGATTCAGAACGGTCCGAAAGTCTCATATTTTTTTCAAAAAAAATAATTAAAAAAAATAAAATTACAAAAGAATTGATCGGGTTTGTTCGGTCCGATCCGAATCCGAAATTTATAGGGTCGGACTTCGAATTTAGTTATATAGGTTTGAAAAAAAATCGAATCGATCCGAGTTTGTGTCTGAAATCCGTGGGTCGAATGCGGACTCAGATCGATTCAATTGACAGCCCTATATGTATGTAATGTTGGCTTGGTTAGTATATCTTGCATAACAACGGAATGGCATTTTTCAAATACGTATATATCATGTAAAGCAGCAGAAATACAGAATCGAATATAGAAAGTTTTTTTTGTGATAAAATTTGAAAAAAGTTTATTTTAAATGTGAGCGTTCCACTTAACGGTCCATTCCAAAAACTAATCATGCTATTTATTATATGGCCATTCTTGAGTGACGAAATATAATTGAGAGCTATTAAAATATTATGTAGAAAGATATAGAAAATACAAAGGATCGGACAGTGACGTCAGCGTCAAATCAACAAGATGACGAGGTGAGAATCAAATATTAAAAGAGAATAAATTGAGATAGGTGGGAAGTACACTGTCGCCACGTGGCATGTTTCTAATCCTGACAAATGTCACTAGGCAATTTAAAACCTCACCGTCGGAGTAGTTTCATATATCATTATCACACGAGAAATTTATTATGGATCGGATTTATATAGAACTTAAAATTGTTTTTTATCCGTTTTGCTTATTGTGTTTCTGAATTTATGAAAAAGACAGACTTTACAGCCATAAAATCCATCTGCTTATATGTACATATAATTTAAGACAAAATCGTTCACAAAACAAATCAAGACAAAACAAGTTCCGTAAATTTATATGAAATTTTGCGTCGCTGCATTGCAATTAGCGCTCTTATTGAGATTTGTGGATCCCATTCGAGTTATATATAAATATAACCTTTTGATCACTAGAGAAATTTGGCATTTTTTACCGTAAGAAAGATATATTATGACTATATCTCATATATATATATATATATATATATATATATATGTATGTCCAGGCTTCTATTCCAACACATTTTAATTAATGATATAATCATATGATTGTTGTGGACAGTGGAGAAAAAATATTCGGAGAAAATGCGATGAACATAAACACATACGAATAAAATAAACAAATAAGGGTATGATCGAATGTAAATTTTTACAAAATTTGGAGGTAGAATGACCAATTCTTTCGAAAACATGTCTCGTGCCGAGTTCGAATATCAAGTTTAGGGAAAATGTGTATAATCCAAATCACATGGTTAATTTTCGTTCTCGAGATTAATTTGAATCTTGGTCCAAGATATCCTATTACCCAAAAAAAACTCTTTCAAAAAATTTATTATTTTCACAAAGTTTTTTTGTTGAAATTATTTTTACAAAGTTAGTGTAGATTAAAGTAAAGTGTTCTAACGATACAATAAGACCTTATTTTTAAAAGTAAAGACTGATTTTTTTTTTTGCTTTTATTCAATAATCTTATTACAATTGTTTTCCACTCAATTTGATCCATTTATTTCGTGAAGATACAGAAATTATTCGAAAAAATGGAACGTTAAAGAACTTTTTTGGTCAATGTATATATAAACCTCGATTTAGTCAACCATGCAGGACATTCTACAATGTTCTTCGGGCGAATATATAAATGCTTTGGAAATTTTGGCAACTTAATTTATTCCTTTTCTGGGTTATAGATAGAAATGAAATAAAAGAATGGCACGCCATATTATTGTGAGGTTTAAAAATCACCAGTCATAAAGTGCAAGAAACTTCCATGTTATTTACCAAAAAGAAAAAGAAACTTCCATGTTAAAAACAGGCTAAAAGAGCTCTAAATATTTAAAAAACATAAGAAATATAGTGTGACAGCCTAAGATACCATAGGAAGGTGGAGAGTGATCGCCGGTGCAAAAGGCATGGACAATGAGCGGTTCCTGACGAGCTTCTGGGTAGGGGGTACATGGATGAATTGTCCCATGTTGGTGTGTGGGGATAGATCTATCATTATGTAGCGGTATCGGATCTAAAATTAAATATTCAAAGTGCATTTCTATATTTTCTAAAATGAAGTATTTATCCTATTAGTTCATACAAAGATTAATTCTCAACGAAAAGTACGATTGTTTTGGCCACTACAATAAAATTATAAACCAAATATATGCAAATATAGGTAAGAGATTAATCGGAGCAACTTCTAATATACCTTCAATGTGCTAAATCAACATCCACTCATACCCTTCTCCTATAAAAAAATAATTACAACTTCTATTATACCCTCTTCAATACATAATGACTAAAATACCCTTAATATATTATATTGTATAATTTTTTTAATAAAAAATATCCCTCCTAAAATGTAGGGTTTTTTTCTCTCCTCACCTTTTCGGTTTCTCTCTCCTCTTTTTTTGAGTTTCTCTTTCCTACCAGTCTCTCTCATCGAATTTGGCCACTCTCTCTCCTGCACTTTCTCTCTCTTCTGATTTTTTCATCAAAATCGCTCGAAATCAAAACAAAATCAGTGAAAAATTAGTGAAGAGTTGGAAATAAATAATCAATTGCGAAAATCTTATTGTTTTTCATACACATTGATGGTTGTGGGTGTTATTTTGATGAATAATGGTATTTTTCTACTTTTTTTCTTCTACTTGGTGATGTTTGTGAAGTTTTGTCATTTGTTATATGTTATTGTCATAGATCTGATTTGGATGGTACCAGATTCACATGGTCACATGGTACCAGGTTCACATGGTCACACGATCAAATGATCTCCATAATAGTCGGATTGATAATAATGGTCACATGAGTTTAAATTAAATGGTCGAATGATAATAATTATCACATGGTACTATGTTCATATGATCACATAGTCAAGAATAGTGAGGAATGTTAATAATGGTCACATGATACTATATTCATATGGTCACATGGTCACTGTGTCCAGAATAGTCGAATTGATATGCATTTTGTATTTATGTTTTCTATAACTATTATAGACGGACAAGATGAGAGATCGACAATTGTATATTTTTTGTATGATGGTAAATGGATAGTGAATAAGAATGGAGAATATGAAGGAAATGTGATGAAAAACCAAAGAGTGTTGGAAGTTACTAGATCCGGCTGTAATTGGAAGTTGCGTACGACATTGATTTTAAATTCGAAATGTTGGAGTGTAATAAAATACAATCTCTTGCATAGTTACAAACCCGTATCAGAATCAAGTAAAGCTATGAGGGGTACAAAGAAATTGGAAGACAAACGAAAAAGTGGAAGACCTAAACAAAACCGCTTTTCAGGTCCTAGTGAAGTCCGAAAGGGGATCCATGTCGCAACAGGAATATCAACATCAACAAAGTTTGAGAGAAACCCTATTTTTGAATGAATAAAGAAATATAAATTGTATAATAATGTTATATTATATCTGTACACTAAAACATTAAGACCTTTGTATAATAATGTATTAAAATAATGCATTATAATACTTTGGTTCTATTCTACATATTAAAAAACAGTAAATAATTTATCTCATATGAGTAGTGGTTGGGTCCCATGTGACCAGCATGTGACCAATGTGACCAATGTGCAATTTTACACTATGTGGATATTGTGACCGGATGTGACCTGTGACCAAGTGATGAAGGTAAATACATGTGGAAACGTACTTTTCAAGCTTTGGTCTATTATTATAAGGTATAAGGAACACAAATATTATGTTGATGACAAAATTACAAAACATTAAAACGAGTTTGTAATGTAAAAAGACCAAAATTGTCAAAATTCTTCATAAAAGACTATGAACACTAATGTATCACATTTGTGAGAACTACTTATGCACACAAAATTTGAATAACTCAATTATTATAGTTAAATATAGTTCAAAATGGTGCATATGGAAGATATGATGACAATCAGATCGATTCATTTGAAAGAATCCACTAAATCGACCCTTGTGACCAACTGTGACCAATTGTGACCCATTGTGACTGAAATATTGTGGGTCCCAGTTTGAACAGTAATATTTCTGGTGGGACCCAGTGTAATCCAAGTGTACAAAAAAGTTACGGTTGACAATTCTTCCCTGATTTTGGTGGGACCCAATATTTTCAACCCATATTTTTTAGCATCCAATATTTTTTAACCCAAATTTTTTTTCCTCCAAAATTTTCCAACCCAAATTTTTTTCCCTCCAAAATTTTTCAACCTAAAATTTGTACCTTCCAATATTTTTCATCCCATATGTTCAGATATAAAATAAACATAAAACATAATATCATAACATAAAATTCTGTAGATTTATAATAAACAAACAAAAGGTCATAACAAAAAAAAATAAGTTCATAACATAAATAAGTTTTTTATTCTACTTCTCAACACTTCCATTGACAAATATGGCGGTTGCAAGGAGACAAACCGCGGGAATGAGATGACTTAACTTCTGAACTACCTTTTCCACATTTTCCTTTAGTCTCGATTGACAATCATAAACTTGGAGCACCTTCTCAATTGAAATCCACTTTAATGTTGTTCTTGCATACTCAAGTGGAATTTTTCCGCTACCTTATTGGCAGTTATAAACTTGGAGCACTTCATATATTATCTCCTCAATGTGCTACAAAAACAAAATATGTCAGCATTCTGGATCATGTCACCATATGACCATGTGATATGGTACCATGTGACCGAGTGACATGGTACCATGTGATCGAGTGAACATGGTTCCATGTGACCGAGTGAACATGGTACCATGTGACCGAGTGAACATGGTACCATGTGACCGAGTGAACATGGAACCATGTGACCGAGTGAACATGGTAATGTGTGACCAAATGAACATGGTACCGTGTGGCCGAGTGACATGATATATGTGATTGTGTAACTTGTGACATGTGACCATGTGACCAAATCTCATGTGACCGTGTAACATGGTACCATGTGACCAAATTAACATAGTACCATGTGATCATATGTTACCAAGTCACCGTGAAACTTGTGACCAAGTGACCTAAGACCATGTAACCAAGTCACCTGTGACCATGTGACCTACTGTCCTGTGAACTGTAACCATGTCACTTGTGACTTGTGACCATGTCACTTGTGACCTGTGACCATGTCACTTGTGAACTGTGACCATGTGACTAAACCGATCATGTGACCTGTGACGATGCCACCTAAATCACTCTGTAACCTGTTACCATGTAACTTAAATAAGCCTGTGACATGTGACTTTTTCACCTTGTGACCATATAATTATGTGACATAAATTACATCGAACTCTATCACCTATATGAGTGTGATCCAAATTATCATATTATTCATCATCCAAATATCGATCCATACATCCATGTGACTCAAATCAACTCGATTTTAACCATTTCACATCACAATCGATTATTTGACTTCAATCCCAATATTTTATTTTGAAATCCAAAAAAATTCGAAAACATAACCCTAAATTTCTATCCATCAAATCCTCATGCCAACACTTAAAGTCAACATAAAAAAATTTCAAAATCTAGCAAACTTGAAAAAAAAAGAAGTAACCTACCCGATGATCGTTTAACTCATTAATTTGTATTCGGTTCTCGATCTCGTTCGAAGATTCGATGAAGATGAGTATTGGGCTGATGTAGAAGTCTTTTTTTTCGTTTGCGACGTTACTTCTTATTTGAATCGCATGAGAGTTTAATAGATAACGAGAGATTCGATTTTTCCAAATTTTGGGTAAAGATTCAACGATTTCGGAAGAGAGAGAAAGAACATATATCAAGAGGTAGGAGAGAGAAAGATTTTCAGAACTAGAAGAGAGATGCATTGTGAGTTTAGGAGAGAGAAATAACCACCTTTTTTGTTTTTTCAATTTTTTAAATTGTGAAAAAGGTTTTTTCGTCTTTTTAGATTTTTATAAGGGTCTAAATGTCTTTTAAATTGTGTAGCACTCTTTTTTTTTTAATTTTGATGTTGGAGGGTATTGGCAGAAGTACGTAAA
The DNA here is from genome assembly GCF_000463585.1 of Tarenaya hassleriana. Classification (NCBI taxonomy): domain Eukaryota; kingdom Viridiplantae; phylum Streptophyta; class Magnoliopsida; order Brassicales; family Cleomaceae; genus Tarenaya; species Tarenaya hassleriana. Next base: position 217,176 of record NW_010972326.1, read on the forward strand.
GCAGTCAGAGGGTACTTTAGATATATCCCCAGATTAATCGGATCTAAAATATTTGGACAAAATTCTCATTATTTATATACACGAAACTGTTAAATAGTTAAGATTTAGCAACTTATGCATACAATTTGATGGAGAATTTGAGAGACCGATGATTGTGGTTTGGATATAGTTTTGGTAAAACGTCTTAATAAGGTAGTTGGCCGCTGGTTGGTTCGTCTCTCCATTTATTTAATTTTAAACATATGATCACTACGCGTTTGTGAGACCATGCATACATATACATACATATATATAATATATAATATATATTATTTTGTTATACTTGTCAACTCGTGCATTGTTGGAATTGAGTTTGATGTCAATCGTGATTCGGATGCATACGTAAATAATAAGATCAAATGAATTTTCCCACGTTTTCTTTTTCTTATGCTCTGTTTCCTTTGGTTTTTTTATTACATGTTCGGCATCTAAACAGGGTTTGATATGATGTCATATCATTTTCTTTCTGCATAATTTTTCTTCATTTAGCGGTCATTTACCGGTTTCTAAGGAGTGTTTTCTTGGATTCTTGGATACCACATTGCATGAATCTCCTAATGATTTTTTTTAGCATTCCTCGAATGACGGGCAAAAGAGCTTGTAATTTAGAGAAATATTTACATATTGCAAATTATGTACACATATATATATATATGTATGAAAATATTTGGAGATGATACTCAGTTAAATCTCCTAGGTTATCCCCATTTACTCTATTAAATGCAATATAGAACCATTCATTACTGCCTATGGATTATGATTAGACTCTACTGAAACAGCTTTGAAGCAAATGAAAGAGTAGGTGTAGTAAAAAAAAATTCAATTTCAACCTTATAACAAAAAACGCTATTAATGTTCTCGAAATACATTGTAATTCTTAATTAGGCAACTAGACAATTGATATGAGTATATAAACCCAAATTATTACAGTTTAAGCATTCGATCATTTAGGTTGAAGTGTTAGGTAAATATAAAATTAATTAGTAAAACAATATATAGTAGTACCACCTTGCTTGCATGCATAATCTAGGAATTCTAAAATGGTCAACAAACCAAATCCAAGTTAACACATGTATGACATAATTAAGTTAATTAAGATACATTTTACTGGTGATCTGTAATATGTAATCCAAAAGTATTCAATTTACTATGTTACTTTATTCACCTAAAACTATATAATTATATATATATGTGTGTGTGTGTGTATATAACCTTAAATTATAGACACTCTCAATTTCCCACTTATTTAGAGCTACACCACTAAAATTTTAATGGTTTGATTCTCACTTATATGAAAAATTACCCCTTGATTCATGACAGTTCTCTGTTGTATACATATTGTAGAGATTAACCGCATTTGTTTTTACAATGAATTTCTATTGGCAACATTCGTTCACTTCACTTGTACATTTGTTTTTAGAATATGCACCCACGAAATGAAAAAATAAATAAAAAGGTACAAATAAAATCATAGCGGAAGAGATTTCGACTTTATTCGGCGTATCCTTATATCATATGGTTTTATCTCTATTCACGAGATATATATACACATCTCCTGATGTCCGCTTGCAGTTTCCAAGTGAGACATCTTATAACTACTGTTTGATTCTCCGACGTTCGTCCCTTGTCTTAAATTAGATACTTTGAGACAAAAAAGGGGAAAAAGAAAGAAAATAGTGGTGATTTTATGGTGAAATGGGCACAATAGAGGTTACATATAATGGCGCATATGAGCCCCATTCAACTCATTAAAAAAATTATTTTCTATATAAATTTTGTAAAATTTTAAATAAAATTATAAAATACCCCCATAAAATTATATTTATTTATAATAAAAATAAAATCGTCCCCAATGATACATTTTCCTAGGTCTGCTACTGAATGAGCATATAATTGATCTCGATCAACAAACATGTGTTCAGAATGACAACACGTGTTGGCTTTTGTTTAAAAAAATCATGGTCGAGGAGATCAAATTAATAACAAAGGGAACAGTCTTTATCGTTTGTTCTATGAATGTGCTGTGTTTAGTCACTATTGGAAATCCAGGCAAAATAGGAAAAAATTTAATGAAATTAGAGGAAATGAAATTAAAGAAAAAAAAAACAAAGTTCACATGAAAATGCTAAAAAGAAAATTAAATACGAAGCGAACCAAGACCGTTGAGTGACGTTAGTCCCTTCATTAATTCCTCTCATCTGCCTCTTTCTTCTTCGTCCTTATATCCCTCTCTTCGTTTTCTCCATTCCCACAAATAATCAAAAAGAAGAAGAAATATTTTGTATAAAAAAAAAGCGAGAGAGAGGAAATACATTTGAGAAGATGCCTCCAACTTTGCCAGAGTTTTCTAGTTCCGTGAAGCTCAAGTATGTGAAATTAGGTTACCAATGCCTAGTCAATCACTTCCTGAGCCTTCTCCTCATTCCGATCATGGCCGCCATTGTTGTCGAACTCCTTCGTATGGGTCCTGAACAGATCCTCAGTCTCTGGAACTCTCTTCACTTCGACCTTGTCCAAACCCTCTGTTCGGTTTTCCTCGTCATCTTCATCTCCACCGTCTACTTCATGTCCAAGCCTCGGACCGTTTACCTTGTCGACTACTCTTGCTACAAACCACCCCTCACGTGCCGTGTCCCCTTCGCCACGTTCATGGAACACTCGAGATTGATTCTGAAGGACAATCCCAAGAGCGTTGAGTTCCAGATGAGGATTCTTGAACGGTCGGGGCTGGGAGAAGAGACGTGTTTGCCGCCGGCGATACATTATATCCCTCCGACGATGGAAGCTGCAAGAGGCGAAGCCCAGATGGTGGTTTTCAGCGCCATGGATGATCTCTTCAAGAAAACTGGCTTGAACCCTAGAGACGTCGACATCCTTATAGTGAACTGCTCTTTGTTTTCTCCGACACCATCTCTGTCGGCTATGGTGATCAACAAGTACAAGTTGAGGAGTAACATCAAAAGTTTCAATCTTTCCGGGATGGGTTGCAGCGCCGGTTTGATATCCGTAGATTTAGCTCGAGATTTGCTCCAAGTTCATCCGAATTCCAACGCCGTGATCGTTAGCACAGAGATCTTAACCCCGAATTACTACAAAGGCAACGACCGGGCGATGCTTCTCCCGAACTGTCTCTTCCGGATGGGCGCCGCCGCCATTCTCCTCTCTAACCGCCGCACTGACAGGTGGAGAGCAAAGTACAGGCTCTGTCACGTGGTCCGCACGCACCGGGGAGCGGACGACAAGTCTTACTGCTGCGTGTATGAGAAAGAGGACAAGGACGGGAAAGTGGGTATCAACTTGTCAAAAGACCTCATGGCCATTGCCGGTGAAGCCTTGAAGTCTAACATCACCACTCTAGGTATATATTTATTCAATCGGTTTCCTTGGAATTTACAATCAATTTAAATAGTAGGAGTGGGTGAAAAAATGGGTCAGGCTTTGTTTATTTTGGGTACAAGATTTGTTTCGGTTCAATTGGATAACCAAGTTTCTCACAGAACTAAAGGAGTTTGATTTGGTTTAATTCGGTTTTGTTTAACTCAATTGCGTCTATATGTCGTGTTAATACCAATACTAAAAATTGAATTAAGTTCATCTCGGGTCCAAATTATCACAACTCGTATTAGAATGAATCTGAAATAAATTTGATTTAGATATGATCTCATTTAATAGGAGAACAAAAAATTCTCACAACATTAAGGTTTGGTTTAATTTGATTTGGTTCAGTTTGGTTCCATATTAATACCAATAAAAAAAATAAATCATGTTAAAACCAATCTAAGTTAATCTAAGTTCAGTTGAAATCCAAATTATAACAGTTTAGAATGAAGTAAAATAACACCGAATTTGATTTAGACATGATCCAATTTAGAAAGGATAACCAAGTATCTCATAAAATCAAAGGATCAAAGGTGTTGAGTTCAGTTTAGTTTGGTCTGATTGAGTTCAGTTTGATTTAGTTCGGATTTGATTTGGTTGGACTAATGTGGACAGGTCCTCTGGTTCTGCCGGCATCGGAGCAGATCCTTTTCCTTTTATCCCTAATCGGTCGGAAAATATTCAATCCGAAATGGAAACCTTACATTCCGGACTTCAGGCTTGCCTTCGAGCACTTCTGCATCCATGCCGGAGGCAGAGCCGTCATCGACGAGCTTCAAAAGAATCTTCAGCTCTCTTCGGAACACGTCGAGGCCTCAAGAATGACACTTCACCGATTCGGAAACACTTCTTCCTCTTCCCTTTGGTACGAACTCAGCTATATCGAGGCTAAGGGTCGGATGAGACACGGCGATCGCGTTTGGCAAATCGCGTTTGGTAGCGGTTTCAAGTGTAATTCTGTGGTCTGGAAATGTAACCGTACGATCAAAGGGCTTACGGATGGTCCGTGGACAGACTGCATCGACCGTTACCCCGTCTATATCCCTGAAATTGTCAAGCTCTGAAAGAATAATCTCAACGGTTTGATCCGGTTTAGATTTAACTGTATTCGGTTTATTTACTTGGGATCTGAAATTCCGGTAAGAGACCGGTATTTGAAATCCTCGCGCAGCAGTAATAATTTGGATGTATCAATAATACACTTTTTACACCTTTTTTTTTTTTTTTAATTTTTTAATCGGGGATATTCGATCTGCCATTTCATGTACTTAATACGAACAAAACATAATTTTACTCTGTGTCGGATTTGGAAAACAAATGTTTCGTACTATGTAACTATTTTTAGTAATCCCACTGTTCATATGTACGAAAGTGTAAAAGAATAAAAAGGTGAATGGTGTAAGGTTAGAAAAAATAGATGCATGTGAGCGATGACTCTATAGGGTTGGCACACAATAATGAGGGGTTACTTAATTTTACGAATTTTTTTCTATATAGGTATCAAGCAAATTTAATGTTGGTAAGAGACCATTCATGTGGTCCGTTCATTAACATTTTGTATCAATATTTTTTTCTCTGCTAATTTTACTAAAACCAACCCATCTCTTGGTCCTCATAATTTGCTGCCCCATATATAGCTAACTTTTGCAATTGTTTTTTTTTAATATCATCGTTTAGCCCCAAAAATCTAATTCTCTAATCCCGATGGTCCAATCCATTAACGATTAAACACGTATCGGATTATAGCGTAATCGAGTTTTGGAATTACGACGGTAAGACGTTCAAGGTACTCTATAATCTTGTTGTCCCGTCTGGTGAGAGAGGCATATTTCCTCTCTCCGAACCCCTTCTCGTTTGATACACTAAGAGTCCCACTCACGATCTTAAATGAGCAGCCTCGAGATTTATCCCCCTTTGTATCTTTTTTTTTATGTTGTATATTCTTTAATCACTCCTATTTTTCACCCCATTCCTTTGAGATATCACTCTTTAGTCAAGGACATCAGGTACATACGACAAACACAAATTTTCACAGAGGAGTCGATCGACCGTCCGCTCATCACGCTGAATAATCGTTCGCAATTTTCATTGCGATCGATCGTTCGCTTCTAGCACAAATGGTCGTTTATCAGGTAAGTCTTTCGATCGATCGGGGCCATCATAATCGGTCAATCGTCGTTAATGTCAATGGCTTCCACGAGAACCCTACAAACGAGCGTTCGACCTCTATTTTTTTCCTTCTTCGTCTTCTCCGCCGCAACATCGTCTCCTCCACTCCCTCCTACCTTTGCCTTCGTCGTCAGCCACCTCCCAACCCCTCCTCTCCACCGGACCAAATCAGCTCGCTTCCGCACCTCGATACTTCTCATCACCGCCCAATCATCGGAAAAGCAAAACCCCCGAATTAATCTCTCATTCTTTCCTTCTATTTTGCCGGAAAAAGTTAGACTATCCTCTCTATATTGTGATTTCGTTGCCATTAGCTATACAGAGGCACGATTGATCGATTGTCTTATAATTCCAATCACAAAATTCGAATCGACGATCGGTCGTTTGTCCATCTTGGTGATCGGTCGTTTGTTTTAACGATCGATCATTCGCCTTATGCTACGATCGATCGTTTGTTCTTCTGAACGAACGATCGTTCGCCCCTATACACGATCGGTCATTTGAAGACATTATTTTTATAGACTGCGATTGACAGTTCGTGGATTACCACGATCGATCGATGCTAATAGGACTTCGTGTTTTTGAGTGATTATAGATGGTTCCCCCTCCACCAAAGCGTGTCCACAAGACACCTGGGACTGGTGGAGCTACCATTTCCTGAGGCATGATTGCACCTCGCATTGTAGGTCGTATCAAACTAACGGAACTCAAACCACATAACGAGAAAATTAATGCATTAATAAATCAATGAATCAATATAAAGTGTAAATGTCATATCACGGATTATCCTAAATCTTCACAACCAACACAACGTGACCCGTGTAATGTATGTTACCCATTACGAATTAATAGTATACAATACTTAATCCTACAGAGATTCTCCAAATGACATTAATTTCCCAACAAACATAGTAAACATATCAAAATACATACTCAACCCGTAAGATTTATAATAAATATCAGTATTTGGGTCGTAACTTATCTATTTGCAAGTTTCTATATGATTTCATAGTGATTTTGTCGACTTTTGCATCGATTTTGTACAATATTGAGGAGAGGTAAAATTAATTAGAGGAGAGAAACTAAAATGGAGGAGAGAGAAATGGGTTTTGGTAAAGAGGAGAGAGAAACATAAAATAAATAATAAAAATATATATTTAATTAATTAAAATGAAAAAGGTAAATTAAGAAATACATATCTAACAGAGTATATTTAAAGGAGATTTTTTTTAAGAGGAGGGTACCCTCCCAAGCAGTGGCGGACCTAGAATTTTTTTCGTTGGGGCAATAGTAATATGTTAATAATTTTATTTTTAGAAAAGATATTGAAAATATGGGGAGAGAAATTTACAAAACATAAATGACATTAAAAACTAAAGGAAAAAAAGAGATTGTTTTGATACTAAAAATGGTGGGGCCACATCTAAATTACAACGGGGGCACACTAAAATTTTTTAAAAGTTACTAAGTAATATTGTATTTTCAATTTTGAGTATAGGGACATTGGACCCCATTCCTTAATTAAGTATGGGGCATTGGACCCCACTCCTTACTAAGTAATATTGTATTTTCAATTTTGTGTATGGGGGCATTGGACCCAAAGTGCAAATAGCAATTAAGGGACAATTTTGATAATACCCTAATTAATTAAAATCGAAAAGATAAATTAGAAAATATATATTTAAGAGGATATAATTGGAAGAAGGAAGAAAATATCCAAAATATCCTCATTTTATTAAAACTCTTTGTCAACATAGCTTTCTCTAGATGTGATCATTTGACCAAAATGACAATATAGACATATGGTGATCACATTTTAAATTTATATTGATTTCACCAAATTATTAGTATGATATGTAATATATTACTATGGTGAATGAGTGTGATCACTATAAATTTAACGTTATAATCAATGTAATCATATAATCATTATGATCATATGGTCTCATATTGAAGAAGGTATGTACAAAAATAGTTTTAGTAAAATGAGAGTATGCTTTGAAGCGTTAACAACATTTGAAGGGTATTTTTGATAATGACCCAATTTAATACAATAATTTTAGGTATTTTTTTAAAGGAAAAAGAAATTTCCCTTTCTTTTTTTTCCACAAATCCTTTGCTTTTCACGTCCTTTTTCGTAAGCTACCATATATATACACACATTTATATAATATATATTTTCAAGTCTACATGCTATCCAAATTTATAAAATTTTATAATAGAAAGTTTATAAATCTTATTGTATTCTAAGTCAATCAAACTTTATTTTAAATTTCATTTTTTTAAATAAAATATACTTCAAGATTTCTTCAAAATCTCTTTATAAATGAGTTATATGAATTGTTCAATTATAAATTCAACAAGTTTATTTAGAAAAAAATATATTTACATTGTTTAATATGACATTTATTATTATAATGTGAGTACATGTTGAAATATAGAAAGCTAAATTTAGAATTATAAGAATATATATATTGACTGTATGTCAAAAATAATTTAAATACTTTATAACTCAAAATGTTAAACAATGATCGACAATGAGTACACTTAGAACAAACGATAAATATAATGTCTATACAATGATATTTGAAAAATTAACATATAAATACCTAAACTTTTATAAAAATCTTACACAAATACCTAAATTATAAAATTCTCGTATAAATGCCTAAACTTTTCAAAACTCCTATATAAATACCTAAACTTTTGATTTTTTTCCAAATAAACCATTTTTCGTTAACGGCGTTTAACGTATAAAAAACCCCCGAAAAAACAGTAATGATTCAGCTTAAAAAATCCTAGTAAACATCCATGTCATGATCTAAGATAGATGAACCGGTTTAATTGAATAACAAAATAATAATCGACCCAAACCGGTTTGATAATAAAATAAACAACCCTAAAATATTCATCTTGTTCGTCGTTTGTTTATCTCCTAGGCTTTTCCTTGTCCTTCTAAATTTCTAATCCTCCTCATGAGAGATTTTTGATAAAAATTTCAACTCTACGCACATAGAATTTTCTTTTTTATACAAATTTATTTGGGATTCTTGGCTAAGTGTGACAAAAAGATGACATGTTTTGCAAAGTGTGACAAAAATGTTGCGACCTTTGCAAAGTATACCTTTTTTTATTTTTCTAAAATGCCCCTGAAACGGGTGCGTCACGTCGAGAACAAAATAGAACCGCCATTTTGTTTCTCTCTCCAAAACTCATTTTTTAAAACACAAAGAACAGTTAGGGTGAAGACAATTTTAGGGCGAAACACAAGAATCCAGGCGACACACGAATCCCGACGACACTCAAAACAAAGATTATACATTCCATAACAGGTATGTTATTCGTTTATTTTAACGTGTTTGAGGTTATTACGATTCGTGTCCCGCAAAGTATGGTTGTACGTGTTTGAGGTTATGTCGCCTTTTCGAGAGAGGTTGTGGTTTGGTTGTACGTGAATGGATTTCCCGTAAAGTATGCGTGCTGAAGATTTTAATATTGGTTACCGTAACGTATGGCTCCCGTTCTCCACTGTAGTATCCGGACAAGTATACTACATTCCCTGTGTTGTGGTGAAGTATCCGGTTGCTTAGACGTTGCTTAATGTCCGGATACATTTGGTGATCTTATAAGAGTGGTAAGGGTTTATCCCCGGACGCATATAGTCCAGGTATATACCCGGACGGCCGGCCGTTCATATTATCCGGAATGTTAAATATATGTCCTGCAGATTGCTTTTGTATTTCCGGTTATTCCATCCGGACGGTTATTCATATACATATTATCCGGATATCTTCATACATGTCCAGGATATTGCTTTGTATCTGATGACATATAAATATTGTCATATTTTCACATTGGATGTCTAGCTCATTTCACGATATTTTGCATATTTATAGATATCCCTTGTACATTTTATTTCGACTTCGATGTTTTTAATATTTTGCAGGAAAATTGAAGCTTTGGACGAAAATGAGGCAATTTCCGAGAAAAAAGACATGACCCGGAACCAACCCGAAAATATTCTGAGTACCAAAGAGTCAAAGAGGAAATGCTTGTCCGATGTTGATATTACGAGTCCCATAACTTCTGCAATACCGATCCATATCATGCGTACTATACAGCATTGGAAAGCCTTTTTCAATAGCTACGCACGGACACAAAGATCACTCTAATCAGATATTGCATTAGAAAGTTATGGTGAAAATACTATGAGCATATGTTCTGACGACGAACTGTGCACGAGTGTGCTATTACGAGCTACATAACTTTCTCCATACAGGTCCAAATGATGTATGCAATACATCATTGGAAAGATATTTGCAATAGCTACACGTGGACACCAAGATCACTTCAATCCGACATTGGAGCCGAAAGTTATGAGGAAAACAATATGACTATGTCATTTGGTGGCGACAAGAAAACAACTTTTCCTCAAAACACGGAGCTCGGGAATTATGGAGGAAAATGAGGAGGAAAATGGGGAAATGTCTTTCTTCTTTTCTTGGCTATAAAAGGGGCACGAAGGGGAGGCTTAGAGGATCATCCAACACATTAGAGAGTGAGTTTGAAGAGTGAATTGAGAGCTTCTTGAGAGAGATCCAAGGAGGAGTCAAGAGAAGAAGAAGAAGAGGAGGAGGAAGAAGAAGAGTCCTGCAACTATCACTAAGCATTCTCTTCCCTCTCTTTTAATTCTTGTCATGAACTTCTATTTGGATGTTGTTTGTATGTTTCCCATGATGTGTGAGTAGATTTATCATTGTAGGTTAGGGATTAAGGTTGCGTAAGGATCATGTGAACATAACCTATATTTGAAACTATGGGTTTTATAATTTGGGTTGAATGAATGAATCTTAATGCTATGAATCTTGTTGGCCACTTGATTTGTTGAACCTAGAATTTAGTTTGCATAGAGATATGGAACTAAGTTTGGAACTCTTTCATTTGAATAGATGAACATTGCATTGAGAAATGAATGAACATCTAGGAATCATGATGGTGGATTTAATGCTCTTAAGAGTTTCAATCTATTTAGAATCGAGAGATCGGTAGTTGAACTTTTAGGAAGTGAGGTGAGACTCGAGAGAGTAATCCTCTATAACAAGAACTTGAATTTCCCGAATCATAACTCTAGTTACGAAGATATATCCGTAGAAGCGATCCTTACATAACCCGTAATTCCCGACACCTACGATGTTTTATAGAATTGTGCTAAGTCTTTGCTTGTATTTGCTTTAATTCGTGTTTACTTTCAGTTATAATCATCACCATCATCATTATCGTCTCCGACCGAAACCAAGTAATAATCGTAATTGTTGTCGTTAAACCACACGTGTCCTTGTGTTCGACCCTAGGTACTACAATTGATCCGTACACTTGCGGTGATTGTATTTAGGAATTAAAACAAGATTAGATCACATCCTAGATCGACATCAAGTTTTTGGCGCCGTTGCCGGGGACACAACGGTTTTAGCGATACGATTAGGAAACTACTTAGTTTGGGTCATTTTTTTTTCTTTGGTTTGATTTGGTTCTCATCTTTTTCCCGTTGTCGCTCTCTTTGATTTGAAGATTCTTTGGTGTATGACAAGGAGTTCTGGGTCGCAAAACCTAGTTCCCTTGGATCCCGAAATAGAGAGAACCATAAGACAAAACTTGAGACAACACCGAGAAGAGATGGGAGATCACGACGTTGTACCCGCACCGGGAAATGCGCACATAAATGAAGAAACCTTCGCGCAATACAACGCCCCACGACATACTGAGCTCTTATCCGGCATTCGGATGCCGGAGGTGGACATGACGAGATTTGAGCTCACCCCCGCCACAATCCAAATGTTGAACGCCATGGCCTTCCGGGGTAGGCCAAATGAGGATCCTAACGCACATCTCACTCGGTTCAAGATGATGTGTCGTTCCATTAAAAGAGCTGATCAAATAACCGAGGACGCAATCCGCTTAATCGCCTTTCCATGGACGTTGATAGACGCTGCACTATTTGCCGAAATGCTGAAAAAACTCGAGATCACAATGCCCTTCACAGAAGCTATCCTACAAATGCCGTCTTATACTAAGTTTCTCAAGGACATTCTCACGAAGAAGAGAGTCGTGGAGAAAGAGACGGTATCACTCAACATCGAATGCAGTGCGTTGATTCAACATGAATTACCACCCAAGAGAGCTGACCTAGGTAGCTTCTCGATACCCTGTAAATTGGGTAATGTTTCGATTGACCGGGCATTGTGTGATCTAGGAGCAAGTGTTAGCCTACTCCCACTATCCATTTTCAAGAAGTTGAATGTGGGAGAGTTGAAGCCTACAAGGATGGCGCTCCAACTTGCTGACCGATCGGTGAAATATCCCGCTGGGATATTAGAAGACGTACCACTTAAGGTGGGAAACTTCTACGTACCGGTCGACTTCGTGGTGTTAGACATGGACGAGGACTCGAGAGTACCGATCATCCTTGGTCGTCCATTCCTTAACACCGCAGACGCAGTCATCCATGTAAGGGCTGGAAGGCTAACGATGAAGATTGGTGATGAGACAGTGGAGTTCACGCTTGATCAAAACCTCAAGCAACCATCTGTCATGGAGTCTTCGTACTTCATTGACATGATCGAAGTTTTGACAGAGGAGGTATTTGGTCAATTGCAAGATCGCGATCCCCTGAAGATGATGCTCCTAAACCCTGAGAAAACCGACAAGGAACACATATGGACCTTTAGCCGAATCCTGGATGCACCCGACGTACCCCCGATGGATCTAGCAAGGTCCCCGATTCAGACTATTCTGTCCTCTGAGGCTGACACCAATCTTGAGATCGCTGCCACTAACCGAGCCCAAGAATCCAAAAAGACTCCAGTAATCACATCTTCTCCACTTAGTCCCGACTGGAGTCTAGAAGATGCACCCAAAGTGGAACTGAAGCCCTTACCACAAGGGCTTAGGTACGAATTTCTCAGTCCAGACTGAACTTACCCTGTGATTGTCAATTCTTCCTTGGATGATTCTCAAGTGCAGGAGCTGCTAGACACACTCCGGAGATACAAGAAGGTCATAGGGTACACAATCGCGGACATCAAGGGAATCAACCCTTCCCTTTGCATGCACAGGATCCATCTGGAGGATGAGTCCAAAACCTCTATTGAGCATCAACGACGTCTCAATCCGATGCTGCAAGAAGTGGTGAAGAAAGAGATAATGAAGCTTCTTGACGCAGGTATCATTTTTCCTATCTCTGATAGCCATTGGGTGAGTCCTGTACAGGTCGTTCCGAAGAAGGGAGGAATGACGGTGGTCACCAACGAAAAGAACGAGCTTATTCCGACGAGAACGGTGACCGGTTGGTGCATGTGTATTGACTATCGCAAATTGAACGCCAACACGAGGAAGGACCATTTTCCACTGCCATTCATCGACCATATGCTAGAACGTCTTGCCTTACACTCGTATTTCTGCTTTCTCGACGGGTACTCAGGTTTTTTCCAGATCCCCATTCATCCTAATGATCAGGAGAAAACTACATTTACTTGCCCGTACGGAACTTATGCCTATCG
>NW_010972326.1:233050-233257 GCF_000463585.1 Tarenaya hassleriana
ATCATTATCTCGTTAATGAATATCATTCGGGGACATGAGTGCTTATAGACTCGGGTCTAAGTTGTGGGTCGAACATATGTATATATATGTAAAAAAAAAGAGAAAAAAAAAGAAAAAAAAAAGAATATATAATAAATAAATAATGCTCGACAACTTCAACGTCCTAGAAAGCCCGGGACATCTTTCACTAAGAGTAGCAAAAAAAAA
>NW_010972326.1:234013-247567 GCF_000463585.1 Tarenaya hassleriana
TGGCGACAAGAAAACACCTTTCCCCAAAACATGGAGCTCGGGAATCATGGAGGAAAATGAGGAGAAAAATGGAGAAATGTCTTTCTCTTTTTCTTGGCTATAAAAGGGGCACGAAGGGGAGGCTTAGAGGCATCATCCAACACATTAGAGAGTGAGTTTGAAGAGTGAATTGAGAGCTTCTTGAGAGAGATCCAAGGAGGAGTCAAGAGAAGAAGAAGAAGAGGAGGAGGAAGAAGAAGAGTCCTGCAACTATCACTAAGCATTCTCTTCCCTCTCTTTTAATTCTTGTCATGAACTTCTATTTGGATGTTGTTTGTATGTTTCCCATGATGTGTGAGTAGATTTATCATTGTAGGTTAGGGATTAAGGTTGTGTAAGGATCATGTGAACATAACCTATATTTGAAACTATGGGTTTTATAATTTGGTTTGAATGAATGAATCTTAATGCTATGAATCTTGTTGGCCACTTGATTTGTTGAACCTAGAATTTAGTTTGCATAGAGATATGGAACTAAGTTTGGAACTCTTTCATTTGAATAGATGAACATTGCATTGAGAAATGAATGAACATCTAGGAATCATGATGGTGGATTTAATGCTCTTAAGAGTTTCAATCTATTTAGAATCGAGAGATCGGTAGTTGAACTTTTAGGAAGTGAGGTGAGACTCGAGAGAGTAATCCTCTATAACAAGAACTTGAATTTCCCGAATCATAACTCTAGTTACGAAGATATATCCGTAGAAGCGATCCTTACATAACCCGTAATTCCCGACACCTACGATGTTTTATAGAATTGTGCTAAGTCTTTGCTTGTATTTGCTTTAATTCGTGTTTACTTTCAGTTATAATCATCACCGTCATCATTATCGTCTCCGACCGAAACCGAGTAATAATCGTAATTGTTGTCGTTAAACCACACGTGTCCTTGTGTTCGACCCTAGGTACTACAATTGATCCGTACACTTGCGGTGATTGTATTTAGGAATTAAAACAAGATTAGATCACATCCTAGATTGACATCAGTATCCGGATGGTGATTGTTCAGTGTCCGAGCAATATAGGGTGGTGTATTTTGTTGAAGTTTTGTGTAGTTTTATACCTGAATGTTTTGTTGTATATTGTATTGGGCAGATTGCAATGGACGTTTTACAAGTAAAACGATACTTTCCTGCTCGAGAAGAGCCAGGCTTGAAGAAAAATATGAACGATGTATGTGACATCAGTATCCGGATGGTGATTGTTCAGTGTCCGAGCAATATAGGGTGGTGTATTTTGTTGAAGTTTTGTGTAGTTTTATACCTGAATGTTTTGTTGTATATTGTATTGGGCAGATTGCAATGGACGTTTTACAAGTAAAACGATACTTTCCTGCTCGAGAAGAGCCAGGCTTGAAGAAAAATATGAACGATGTATGCAAGTTTGGGAATTGCATGTCAGAGTTGAAGAGGAACATGAGTGAAGAAGAATGGGGTGGAATGAGGGCTTCTGTCTTTGGATTTTTGTTCAGGCTATTTGACAATGGATTTTCCATATCCAAAGTCATGCTTCACCACATTCTAGCTCGACGGATCGTAATGACAAAGAAGTACGAGTTGTGGTGTATGTTTGGGTGTCAACCTTTAAAGTTTTCTTTGATGGAGTTCAGGGAACTGACAGGAATGCTCTGCCACAAGGATCCTGAGAACATAGTGATGGAGGGTGAGGACCAGGGAAGTTTTGGTCAGCTTGCAAAGAAGAATGTTATTCTGAAGGACTTGTTGGACATGCTACCTGCAAGCATGGAAGGTTGGACTGCGGATGACAGAAGAAGGTTGCACTATTTGGTGATTGTCTGTGGAATTCTAGTCCCTCAAGAGAAAAGGAGGCCAGTTGAGAAGACTTATATAAAGTTGGTCAGCAATTTGGCTGAGTTTGAAGCAACCAACTGGGGCAGAAAGTCCTTCGTCCATCTACTGGAGTCAACTCACTTGCTTGATATGACACAGTTGACCAAAACAAATTACACGGTCCATGGATTTATTCTCGGCCTTCAACTCTGGGCGATGGAAACAATCTCCCCACTCGGCGACATGTTTTCAAAATTTGAAGGGTCAATTCCACCACTTGGTGGTAAATGAGGTCTTTATTGCAAGAGAATTGATAACGACATGGTGACTGAAATAGAAAAGAGGTGTGTTATTCTACACTACATTATCCCTCTTTCCACTAAATGTAGTGAGTTTGAAGATGAGGTTGAGGACTCCATAGTCACCAAAATGTTGGAATTGCTTTCCAACAATCAATCATTGTTGATTGGGAGAAGCACATCCGATGATGCCTCAATAGAGGGGAGATGTCGTAGTGCTGAGGAGACTGAAGGGAACACAGTAATGGCAGTTGGCCAGGAGGAACCTCAGACTGCTCCAAGTGAGGGAGACGAAGATTTTGTGGTGCAACCCCGTCCGAGGAAGAAACAGAAGAATGTAGTAACTGTGGAGGACATCAGCGTTGGTGTTCCACAACGGAGGAAAAAACGGAAGACCCGACGAAATTTAGAGGAGAAGAGGATGGAGACTCCTATGGAAGACATGAGGGTGTTGTTGGAGCGGATGGATGGAAATCTACGATACCTAGTTAAAATGAAGGAAAATAGGAGTCGTAGTAAGAAGGAGAAAAGATTGAAAACTAAGGACCATGAATTGTTCAGTGAAAAAACAATCATTTTGGAAAAGCGGGAAGCTGCCTTGTTCGAGAAGGAACAAAGCCTCCACCTAAAGGAAGACGCGATAAATGCGAAGATCATGGAATACACTGAGAAGGTGTCATCGTGGTTGATGTTAGACCCTGACGATGCTCTATCTAACAGGGAGATAGAGTTGCAGGAGAAGAAGGATGCTCTGTCTGTCCGGGAGAGAGAGATGGAGGCAATGGAGAAAGCCATTGCTGCCCGGGAGATAGAGTTGAATGTCATGGAGGTGTTTGCTGTCCAGGATAAAGAGGTCCATGCTGAGAAGGATGGTCTTTCTATCCGAGAGACCGAGATAGATGCTGACGAGGATGGTGAGACTATCCGGAACAACGACGTCGAGGCGAGGGAGGAGGACATCTTCGTCCAGGAGCTAGAAGAGCAGCTGACGGACGGTGCTGCTGTACGGGAATCAGGTCTGGACGCCGAGGAGGAAGCTGTATCTGCCCGGGAGGAACACAATGCCAGTGTTGTTATCCGAGAGCAAGATGTGGAGATGGATGCTGTTTCCGTCCGGGCGAAAGAGCTGGACGATCTCCAAGAAGGTCTTTCCGTCCGGGAGAAAGACCTTTGTGTGAATCAGGATGCTCTCTCCGTACGTGCTGAAGAGCTAGAGAAGGAGAAGGAAACTCTATCTGGGCGGGAGAAAGACCTCGGCGTCAAGATGGAAGTGTGGCAGGAATATGTGGTGAAACAGCAAGAGGAGATTTCAATGGAGAAAAACCTGCTCATTTCATTCAGATATGATGCGGTGAAAAGGGAGCGAGGGCTAAGTACAGCTTTGAAGACCCCATACAAAGTTGATACTGCTGTTAAGAACCTCATATAGCCGGATGTGAAACAAGGACAAGTTAATACATATGATCCATTCCCTTGGACGAATATGAATGATAGTGAGAGAGCAGCCTGGAAGAAGAAAGAGAGGAGCTCACTATCGCGTTCTGTAACAAAAATGTAAGTTCTCTATCCATTGAAATTGTGAAACTATATTCTGTATATTGGACTATCTATGGCCAATGATTGTACACGTTGATTGTTTACAACAGTGGTGGCAAAGACAAGTCTCTGCTGAAGGAAATGCGTCATTTATGGGGTCAAATGATGTACCCTCAGAAGTGGTTGAACGATGATGTAAGTATTTTAAGAGTAGCAAAATTAGTATAACTCTCTTGTAATTTTAGGTTCACTGATCTGATGTTTTCTGTTATCTTGTGCAGCATTTGGATCGTTATCTAAGTATTCTTTGGAAGATGCTGGTTGAAGACCCTACTTTATTTCCCAATGCAAGGATTGCATTCTTGGACTCCGTGTTCAACCATTACGTCGGCGTGGCGAACAATGAACTGAAAGATTGTGGCATCATACAAGGTGAGACCATGGCAACATTTCGACGAATGGTGAATGGTGATTTGCCAACTCCATATCCATCACAGAAGAGTTTGGTCCGGGATGTTGACTGGTTTTACACAGTGGCGAATTACGGAAGACAACATTGGGTGACCCTCATCGTGTATCCGAACAGACAAACCATCACATACCTTGATTCGTTGGAGTCTACCATCAGTCATGAGAAGATGGAAAAACAGATAGGTATGTACGCCACAGTTATACCTTGGGTGCTGCATCATTGTGCATCTTCTGAAGATAGACAAATTTTCAAGGGACCGGTATGGACTGGAAAAGTTCTCGGGAGCACCTACGATGGCACAATCTGGAGATTGCGGGATTTTCAGTCTAAAGTATGTCGAATGCCATGCTCTAGGAAAAGAGTGGTCTCCTCTCCGTACAGAGAATATCGAATTCATTCGTTATAGTATGTCTGTGACAATGTTTAACCTTTTCTTTAGAGATAGGAAGAAAAAATAAAATAAGATTTATGGTTTTTCCGCTGTGTTACATATCCGTATGCGGTCTCACAATACCCGGACAACACTCGATTCCCGTATGTTTGTGTCCGGACTTCTTCACACTTGTTCCCGGATATATATCGTACAACCCCGGTTGTCCAATTTACCAATCACGACGCAAACTGTGGCCGTCCCGTAATTTGATGTCCTTTGTCTGGATGAGCCCGGAAGATTACCAATCACGACCCAAACTATGGCCGTCCGGACAGATTACCTCGTCTGTCCGGATGTCCGGAGTATGCAAGTTAAAAGTACCGGATGCATGTGGCCGTCCCGTACTTTGATATTATCATATTTATATGTGTAAGTATGTCCGGATTACAAATTATAACTATTGCAAAAAAAATTAATATTATCATATTTATGTTTTATTACAACCAATACATATGTAGATCGAATCAGAATTCCAAAATTTTAAGGATTTTATTGAAATTATTCTTCGAATTTACAGAGATTGAAACGAACAATGCCGTTTTTATAGTCGATTTCTTCGAACACGTATTCATGAATGTCACACGCAGGCTGGAGCCAGTACGTCCAGGCAAATCGGGATAGAACACATGTCCGCGGTGTGATAAAGTTCCAAGCAGAAGATCGAGCACACGACCAACTCGTCAGCTGTAGGCCGAGACGTCCCAACTTGTGCCCCACTTCCCGCATCCCTGATATGGATTCCATTATTTGTTTAGATGCAATCTGTATCCGGTTTAAAGGCATACATCATCTTTCCGGCAAAAATGCATGTATTCACGTTTTTTCGATGCAAATGGTTGTTGTGTGAGAATCCAGGATATGTAGACACAATACCCCTTATATAGATTGATAGGTCTGTGAAGCAGTGTCGAGGTTCAGATATCTCGCATACCGAGATGCCACCCGACCCGGATTGGAGTTTTCCGTCACTCATGTGTCCGGGTTGCATACACCTGGCAACGACAACCGGACGTCACGCTGTCCGGATGTCGTTTTCTGAAATTACCATTCGGAGAAAGGACACGTCTTAAACAATATATTCATTCACGATCCGGAAAGGGCGTATATCCGGAAAGGTCGTATTATCCGGGGTTTGGTCTGAAATTTTACAAAAAAAAAATAGTCTTGGTTATTTGTCCGGGTGTAAAATTTTCGGGAAACGATCTCAACCGGCCTTGAAGTATATCCGGGGTTTGCTCAATAACTTTATCAGGACATTCCTGTGTCCGGGTTACACAATTGGTATGATCTACAGTGACAATACTGGGGATTACATTCATGTTGTCTGGTTTTAGATGTCCGGGGTGTGTAGATATCATCAATCGTTAACAATGAAAACAATAAACAGTACAAAATTTGACAATGAAAAGTATATACACAGTCCGAAATTTTACAACACGGAAATTTTACAAAAGCATAAAATATTACAATATTCGATATATAAATGCATTCCATTTCGCCGACGGTGTAGACGTTTTCCTGGACTCTCCGGTTTTGGTACCGGCTTTAATCTCCATATGCATTTCTTTGTCCAGTTTATACGGTTGCACTTCATCTTCGTAGCTCAACCGGTTCTGATTGACATACATTCCCTGATATGGATTCCATCATATAAGATAATCACTGCGAAAGAAAGATATCGCAACATGTACTTACTGTATTTTTCTTGAGCGGACAAAGAAGGGGAAAAATTGTAATGTATTCAACAGCGCTCATGGTTACGTTGAAGGAGTGATACCAACTAAGGCGTTTTTATAGTCGATTTATTGGAATACGTATCGATGAGACGCCATTCCGTCCGGGGTGGACATCTCCGGACGTAATGTTTTTGGGTTCAGTAGACGTGGTTTCAAGTCCCGAAGCAGAGTGTTCCGGGGGTCAATGTCTAGGTTCACCATTTCCTCATTCCCAGGTGTCATAAATGTATACAAACTCGTCCACATGTCACGCAGACATTAGACTGATTATGCGTTGTCCGGAATGATTATCTCGGCTCATCCGTATCTGTCCGGGGTATGGATATTAAACGCAATCCGGGAATTTCACGTTCGTGCTCAACTTATCGTTTGGTAAAAACCACACAGACGACATGGTACTTCATTAAAAATATGATAACATTATAATAACATCTCCATGACTGAAAAAAAATGTAAATGAATACACTTCCATACATTACTGGACAATACTATTTTAAGGATGTATAACTGTAACAAGTTTCTTCCGGACAGATTCGGAGGAAATCTCGCCATCTGAAATAACACACCCAAATTCAAACATCCCTCCGGGAGACGGCCCTTTCATGCATGGTAGACGACGACAACAACCATTGGGGACGATGCTTAGAACATTCTCATCACCTGTCCAAGGTGTGATGAAGATCCGTGCAGAAGATCTAGCACACGACCAACTTTTCACCGTCGAGGCCACATGGCACCAATCGGGCCAACTACCTGCATCCCTGTTATGGATTCCATCATTTGTTTATATGCATTATGTATCCAGTTTAAAGGGCATGCACCAAGTGTTCGGACGGTTTGCCAAATTTCTGCCTGTCTGGTTATATAGACACCCCTCCTATAGTCCCGTTATATAGACTTTGGCAATAACTCGTCCTGCTGGTTTCTCGGGTTATTCCCTCCACCACTAAAAAATGTTGTGGTTTTACTGTAGTGCGATTGGATGTTTCTTGGGGAAAGTGTTGACATAGTGAAACCTCAGTTTGTCCACATTGTCCCGGATTTGGCGTTAATATGTCCGGTTAAGAAACTGTATGTGCACGGGCCACTACAACCCGGACTTCATGACTCAGGATTGTCGGAATGAAAATACAATTGAGATCCATATCTATTCATATCTATGACAGTGACAGTACCGACGTTGATGTGTACAGGACTGAGTGCTCAGCTTCAGCTTTCTCGTATATCGAGACGCAACCCTATCCAGAGTATTCGTTTCCGTCCATCATGTGTCCGGATTGAATACGACATGTGACACCCATAACCCGTGTACAATATACGGGCTGTGTGCCACATGGACAAATAGTAATAAAATAATAATGCGGAAGCAAAAATTACGAAATCCAAAATCATTTTTCAACTAATAGAGTAAGCAGCAGAAAATACAACAGGCGATTAGTATCGCAAAATAACACATGTCCGAATAGTTATAATTTAACCGTATAAAATGCGGGAAATACAAGTCCCGTAACCCAAAATGTAAATTCCATACATGATGCTGTATCTCTCAGGTCGTCGTCTGCCGGATGCGCTAGGCGTAATCCTCGTGATCTGAAAAATGTAAACCACGAGGGCTAAGCACAACTGCTTAGTGAGTAACCCGGGTTGAACCCGGAAATCCCGTTCCCAACGAGAACGGTACAGTCAACATTTCCATAAAAGCACATGCAATAAGTAAAACACAGTAAGCACGTAAATAGCAATCACAATCACGCCCGTATGGAGTCCACCATAGGGCTTAGCCGTATACCCTGATCAAGTCTATGACTAGGGGCGAATCCACGCCTGCCACTCGTGTAACGTTGGCCATCGCATCACATGCGATCGTGCGCGTCTCCTGCGCCTGTCACTGTCGTGACTACCGATGTCAAGTCCATGACACAACGTAAATACAATCGTACCCGTATGGAGTCCACCATAGGATCCAGCCATATACCCTAGTCAAGTCCATGACATCAAGTCTATGACTAGGGGCGAATCCACGCCTGCCACTCGTGTAACGTTGGCCATCGCATCACATGCGATCGTGCGCGTCTCCTGCGCCTGTCACTGTCGTGACTACCGATGTCAAGTCCATGACACAACGTAAATACAATCGTACCCGTATGGAGTCCACCATAGGATCCAGCCATATACCCTAGTCAAGTCCATGACTAGGTGCGAGTCCACGCCCGTCAAATCCATGACGTTGGCCGTCATGTCGCACACGACTAAAACACGTCTCAAACGCCCGTCAAGTCCATGACGATGATGGTTGAGTCCACAACCATCTACCAACACAATCACGCTTAACTCGTACGCACGAGCAAGCTACACACATGGCACACAACGTACAATATCCCCATAGTACAACCATACGTATCACGGTATCCAGTCTCTACCGAACTACCGTTTAACGCCATACAAATTCTACCCGCAAACAATTACACAACGATCACTCGTACTTCAATATCGCACATCTCACTACGCTACGCAACGTTCTGGCGAAAACTCGGTTCGATTGATCCCAATCGCGAAGTCTTGTCCCCTGGGGGGGTTGGTTCGCCCACGGTCAAGTCTGGTCAGGCCCGGGCCAAGCCCGTTGGCCATTTCCTTTTTCCCGGTGAACGGGAAATATTCTCCAAGTTTTCTCTGAGCCTGGTCCGGCGGACCAAGTTCTGGTCAGCCGGACCAGTGTTCCTTCTCCCTGGTCTGCCGTCTTTTGGTCCGTCTGTCCGAGAGAGAAAACAAGTCTGGTCCGGCGGACCAGCTTGTTTTTCCTCTCTCTCGGTTCGGTTCTTTGGTCAGGCGGTGCGAGACTTCTCGGAATACGTCTGGTCCGGCGGACCAGGACCGGTCAACCCCCGACCAGATGACGAATATGAATGATAGTGAGAGAGCAGCCTGGAAGAAGAAAGAGAGGAGGCGGACCAGGTTCTGGTCCGGCGGACCAGGACGTGTTTTCTCTCGGTCCAGAATGTCTCCTTAGTCCGAGTGAGTTTGCGTGTTTTGTCCCAGTCTCGATCCGGAGCTGACCTCTCGTGGTCCGGCGGACCGGGACTGGGATCTTCTTCTCTCTCTTGATTTCTCCAATTCTGTTTCGATTTTTCTCTCCCGAATCGACTCGGGGTTTCATCCAAATGTTACTAAAACACAGTTTGACATCCCTAGAGATGTTCTAAACCTCAACCACGCAAAGAAATCTCGATTTGCACCATCACACATTGAAAATGAGATCTCACAAATCCAACTCAAGCCACTCACCTTGTTCTTGAGGTTGTCCGAGCTTGTGCGCGTCCTCTGCTTCTCCTCACGCCGTGAACGCCTTCAGGGCACGTCTAGGAACGTCCCCCTTTGTTTCTCTAAGCTCCCCTTGCACTGGTTCGTCTCCTTTCTCCCCCTTTCTCCTCTTTTTCTTCTTCCTCTGTTTCTGTCCGAAAATGCCTAAGTCCCAGCTTTGGGAGATGTTTATGACGCGAGATAGGGTGTTCGTGGGCTCAAGCCCAAGCCCATAGGCGAGCCTGCAACGTCCTCGAGGCGTGGGAGGCGGCTGGACGGCGAGTGGGGCCCAAACTCCGGCGAAATCTGCGTTCCAAGACCGCAAGTTGGCAAGTTGCGGAATCTTTCGATTACCGGTCCGCCGGACCAACTTCCTGGTCCGCCATCCCGGGTTTACTTATTTTTTTTTCGCAATTTCTTCTCCCAGTCCGCTCCGTCCCGTTTGCTCCGACTGAGCAGGTTGGTCCGCCCCGGACCAAGTTCTGGTCCGGCGGACCAACCCTGTTTTCTTCTCTTTCTCTTTTTTTTTTGATTCTTCTCGCACGTGACGATCCTCGAGCCTCTCCTCGGCATTGTACCATCACTTTTTGGTGATTTCGTGATATTTCTATTTATTTATTCATTTTTAAATAATTAAATATTCGAATCGGGTTTCGGGGTATTACAAATCCTCCCCCCTTAAAAAGAATTCGTCCTCGAATTCGGAATCGCATAATATCATCAATACTTTCTCGTACTCGATATTATCACCAAAACACGTCATCTGAAGCATAAGTCTGATACAACTGAACGTCATATAAAGGAGTTCGTACAACGCTCAAGTAAATAGATGCGGATAACTACTACGCATCTCTGTCCCGGGTTCCCAAGTCATGTCAGAGACCCCTTGGCTTCGCCACAAGACCTTCACGAGTGACACCTCCTTCGTCTGCAGCTTCTTGATCTTCCGGTCCACGATCTGCAGCGGCACATCGCGGAAACGTGTAGCCTCCATAAACTCCAACTCCTGGGGCTGTAGCACGTGAGAAGGATCTGCTACGTACCTCCACAGCATCGACACATGGAACACATCATGGATGTTGCCCAGCTCTGGCGGCAATCCAAGACGGTATGCAACAGTTCCCACTCTCGCGATCACGGGGTAAGGTCCGATGTATCGCGGCTTCAGCTTCTCGCTCTGCCCGAACCTCGCATGACCCCGCATCGTCTGTACTCGGATAAAGGCATAATCTCCGACCTCAAGCTCAAAGTCTCGACGTCGCTGATCGGGTATGACTTCTGCCGGTCCTGTGCCGTCTTCAGATAGGCGCGAATCCTCCATATCACCTATGTGGTCTCCTCCACGATCTCTGGCCCGAACTCTCGACGCTCGTCGATCTCCGTCCAGCACAACGGTGTCTTGCACGGTCGCCCGTACAAGGCCTCGTATGGAGATACTCCGATACTCGTGTGATGACTATTGTTATACGCAAACTCGCACAACGTCATGTACTGGTCCCACGGAGCTCCCCACTCCATGATCATGTCCTCTAGAGTCTGTATAGTCCGCTCCGACTGACCGTCTGTCTGAGGATGATATGTCGTACTCATCTTGAGCTTCGTCCCCAGTGCCTCCTGAATCGCCTTCCACAAGCGGGATGTAAATCGGGCGTCTCTATCCGGTATGATCTCGTTCGGAACTCCATGAAGACGTACGATCTCATCAATGTAAATCTGCGCCAACCGCCCGATCGGATACTCCTGACGGATAGGAATGAAATGGGCGGATTTGGTTAGTCGATCCACGACTACCCAAATGGCGTTCTTCTTGCTCGGCGTGAGTGGTAACCCGACCACGAAATCCATGGCAATCGAATCCCACTTCCACTCTAATCCATGGCAATTGAATCCCACTTTCACTCTAGAATCTTCAACGGCTGTAGTTTGCCTCCCGACATCTGTCGCTCTGCCTTCACTTACTGACAAGTGAGGCACCTCGCTACGTAATCCGCTACATCTCTCTTGACCCTCGGCCATGTATACCACCGGCGTAGACCCTTATACATCTTGCTCGCCCCCGGATGTATCGCCAACCTCGACTGGTGTGTCTCAGATAGAATCTCCTGTCTCAGCTCTGCGTCGTCAGGCACACATAGCCGGTTCTCTAGCCGTAGCGCTCCCTGCTCATCGATACGATAGCCCTTGAAACTATATTCCTCGATATGATCAATGTACCGGGCGAGTAAAGGATCGCCGCGCTGTCCCATAACCACGCGCTCTATAAGAGTCGGTGTCGACTCCTCGGGTGTCAGCGAGAGATGTCCCAACATCGCAGTCAACTCAGCGGCGTTGCTGCGAGATGAGGTGACAACGCGTATGGCCGCTAAGATCTTCT
Source organism: Tarenaya hassleriana (assembly GCF_000463585.1). Classification (NCBI taxonomy): domain Eukaryota; kingdom Viridiplantae; phylum Streptophyta; class Magnoliopsida; order Brassicales; family Cleomaceae; genus Tarenaya; species Tarenaya hassleriana. The sequence continues at coordinate 245,990 of NW_010972326.1, forward strand.
TCCTACTAAGATCTTCTTCCTACTAAGAGCTTCGGCCACTACGTTAGCTTTTCCCGGATGATAGGCTATCTCCAGATCATAATCTGCAATCAACTCCAATCACCTCCGCTGTCTCAGATTCAGATCCTTCTGAGATATCACGTAGGTCAAGCTCTTATAGTCCGTGTTGAGCTAAATCTTCTCCCCGTACAGATACGATCTCCAAATCTTCAGCGCGTGAACTACCGCTGCTAACTCCATGTCATGAGTCGGGTAGCCTCGACGCGTAAGCGATTACGTGTCCCTCCTGCATCAACACGCAACCGAGTCCGTGTTTGGACGCGTCAGTGTATACCTCATAGAGCATACCCGGTCATGGCAATGCCAAGATCAGTGCCGATGTCAACCTCTGTTTCAACTCTCTAAAGCTCTCCTCGCACTCGGTCGTCCAGTCAAACCTGACGTTCTTCCCCGTCAGCTTCGTCAAAGGCCGAGCTATCTTGGCGAACCCCTCAACGAATCGCCGATAATAGCCAGCTAGTCCCAGAAAACTCCTGACTTCCGTCGCAGAAGTCGGAGACTGCCACTCCATGACGGCCTTGATCTTGGCTGGATCGACCTGAATACCCTGGGCTGATACCACATGTCCCAGGAAACCAATCTCCTGTAGCCAAAAGTTGCACTTGCTGAACCTCGCGTACAGCCGGTTCTCTCTCAGCCTGATGGCTCGGATTTTATCTGGATTTTATATGAGTATGCCTTTGGTTTCTAGACGGTTTCCACACATACTAGGCATGTTAGAGCCATATTTAGGTCTCTGGGACTAGGTTTTGATCATTGCAGGTACTCGAGGGCTTTAGGGACGGAACAGAGAAAACAGAAGGATAATCTTCCAGATTTTAGGTCTGGAACGGGCGGACTGATATGCTGGAACAGACGGACTGGATCCGAAAGAAGAGAAAAGACAAGAAAATGAAGAACTCGTCCGGTCCGGAGCTGACCAAATCTGGTCAGCCCCGGGCCACAGGAAGAGTCCCCAGTCCGCCCATGCACTCCGTTCCTCCGAGCAAGGCTGGCTGACCAAGCCAAAACGAAGGCCTGGTCCGGAGCTGACCAACCTTGGTCAGCCGGACCAGGAGGCACTCCAAACTCAGCCGGTCCGCCGAACCGCCCCGATGACGAGCTGACCAAGCGAAAGAAGCCTGGTCCGGAGCTGACCAGAATTGGTCAGCCGGACCAGGAGCTGTTTTTCTTCGCGGTCCGCTTTCTTCCTTTACGTCCGGTCCGCCGGACCAAGTCTTGGTCCGGCTGACCGCGTGACCTGAAACACATTAAGTCTGATTTTTCGGACTTTTGGAAGAGAGCTCGATTTGGGAAAGCAAAAGAGGCGATTTTCTCTCCTCCAGAAGACCTAAGGCCGAAATCTTGAAGGAGAAAGAAGGAGTTGCTTTGGCTTGAAGATTGAAGATTCTATTGAGCATCTCTTCCCCTTTCTCTCTCTATGTTTCCCCTAGCTATTTTGGTGTTCTTGAACATGATGTGTGAGTAATTTCTTGTTGTGGGATGAGGGATTAGCCCTCATGTAAGGATGCTTGTATT
>NW_010972326.1:247606-250658 GCF_000463585.1 Tarenaya hassleriana
ACTTTGCATTGAATGGAATTTGTGTTCTTCAAGTTCATCTCTCTTGAATGAATGTTTAGAGAAACCTAGGATTTGTTAAATTAAGTGATGCAATTGCTTGGGTTTTGATTGCTAGAGGTTGATTGAATGGTGTTTAATGTTACCCATTGGATGAGAATTTTGTGGGTAGATTTTAGGATTGGGAATTTCATGGAGACATGAGTTCTTGGTCTTTTGATGCATTCACTCAATTGGGTTGAAATTGAATCCGAAGAAATTTGATTCGATTTAATCTAGGATTATGACAAGAGTGTGTAGTGCATTCGGGATTTTACTCTAGACCATGAAAATGGCTAGAGTGCTCTCTTGGATAGCGGGTTTTCGGTTCGAGAGAACCGAACCCGACCTTAGTCTTTGAATCCCTCACCTTAGAACGAACATGATCTAGGTCCACAATCCTTTACGGCATCCTTGCATGATCGGTGAAACCCGATTCCCATAACCTTTCCTATCGATTATCTCCTCTTGAATTGTGATTGTCTTTGATCTCACTTTCTTTCTTTTAATTTTCCGCAACTTACGAAAACCAACAAAAACAATTCTCCGATTTTATTTTCTCCATTTTTCTAGTTTTAGTCGATTCCTAGCTTAACCGCTTAAGTCCTTCTGTTCGACCCCGGTACTACGACATCCGTATACTTGCGGATTAGTTGTGTGTCGGGTATAAATTTAAAGCTCGTCACGCAAGTCATCAAGTTTTTGGCGCCGTTGCCGGGGACTTTTTACGGTGGAATCTAGGATAGATTGACTCTAGGTTAGTCTTTCCGGAGTCTTTGATTTTTTTCGGTTTGATTTTTTGTGTGTTTGTTCGCTTCCTTTTTCTTTGTGTGTTTGTGTGATTTTTATTTTTCTCTTGAGTCAATTTTTCCTTATTTCTTTTATTTCTTGATTTTTCTGTTTATTATTTTTGCTGTTTGTATTTCCCTGGACTTTTCTGGACTTGTTCTAGATTTTTCGGGACCTCTCTGGACATTTTCAGAATTCCCTGGAATTTTTCAGAGTTATTCTGGACATTTTCTGGACTTTTCTGAATTTTTCTGGATTTTTTCCAATTTTTCTGGACTTTTCCGGGATCGTTCTGGACTTTATCGGGTGTCTCTCCCTACTCTCTGCCTTTTTATTCACTTCGATTCACCTTCTCTGCCTTTTTCTGGACTTTTATCTTTGCAGGTTCTCTTAGTGTATGAGCAGACGTCCCACTCGAAGACAACTCGACCCAGATTTTGAGCTTGCCTTTGACCCGGACATAGAGAGAACATAAAGGGAAATCTGCAGAAAACAAAGAGAGGACAGAATGGTAGAAGAGGCAGCAAGAGGTGAAGCGCAGCCAAGAGAGCACGTCCGAGCTAATCCGCAGACTCTTGGGATGTACACGACACCCAAGCATACTCAGTTGCTTTCGTGCATCAACCGACCCCCCTTAGACCACTTTGAGTTTCAACCGCAGTTCATTCAGATGCTGAATCAGATAAGCTTCAGAGAGAGGTATAATGAGGATCCGAATTCTCATCTTACGCAGTTTAAGATGTTGTGTCGAACCATCAAGAAGCCGTCGGGCGTGACAATGGAAGACGCGATGATCGAGGCATTTCCCTTCTCTCTAATGGATAAGGCACGAGATTGGCTCTATACCTTGGACCCAAATTCCATTTCTACATGGGATGAGATGGAGGAGAAGTTTATGATGAAATATTACTCTCCCATGAAGACACAGTTGGCGCTGAACAAGATTAACACATTCGCCCAAGATGACGATGAGACCTTGTATGATGCTTGGGAGAGATTCAAGGAGTATCAGAGAATGTGTCCGCACCACGGTATGGACAACAAGTATCTCCTCTCTACATTCATACATGGTCTTAGGGACGACACGAGAGGATGGGTTGATGCAGCATGTGGAGGCAGCGTGTATGATCTCTCTTTCGAGGCTTTAGAGGCGCAGATTGCTAAGATGGCGAAAGGGAGAAGCATTTCAGGGGAAATGGGCAGCAGACGATCTTTGCCTAAGGCTGATGTTAAAGGTGATGCCAGCGAGTCTTCGGCTTTACAATCCGTTCTTTCGGAGCTTTCTGCCATCAAGCTGCAACTTGTTAGAGCCGGTTCATCAAACCCGCAGAAGGGTAAACCGGGCATGTACATGGTGGAACAAGCAGAAAAAGCCATGGAAGAAGTCGACTATGTGGGAAGAAATTAATACAACAATCAGTCGAACTTCTACAATCCGGGGAATCGGAATCACCCTGGCTTTTCTTATGGCAACCCGCAAGGAGCGTTGAACCCTCAGCATCAAAGCGGAGCGAAACCTCAGGGACCCCCAGGATTTCAGCCTAGATACCAGAATCAGGGCTACCAGAGCCAGAATCAGGGGTATCAGAATCAGGACCAAGACTACAATCAGAGAAATCAAGGATACAGAGCCCCTCCGCCTCAGGCTAAGGAAGAGGAGTCAGAGTTAAAGTCGATGTTAGCCCAGCTAATGCACGATCAGAAAAACTCGTTTTCCAGCTTGGGTCAAGAGATGCAAGGATTCAAAGGGAAGCAAGAGAGCTTCGAGCAGAGATTGGATGGGTTGGATTCACATATCAAGATGATGGACAATCAGATTGCTCAGCTTGCTTCCCAGGCAACGAGACCTCAAGGCCAATTCCCGGGTAAGGCTGATCCTAACCCGAGAGAGCATATCAATGCCATAGGCCTGAGAAGCGGAAGACAGCTTCCGGAGACCTCCCCAGTTACCAGAGAAGAGGGAGAAGGTTCACACGAACCACAGAGGGCCCCCTTAGATAAAGGCAAGGGCCATGTTGTAGAGGGGGAAGAGGCGAGGTACATTCCGCCTCCTCCACAGGCACCCCCTCTACCATTTCCATCTCGGGCGAGGAAGTACAATGAAGACAGCCAATTCGCCAAATTTACAGAGATGTTGAAGAAACTAGAAGTGACCATGCCGTTTCACGAGGTAGTACTTCAAATCCCGTCCTACACCAAATTTCTGAAGGATATTCTTACGAAGAAG
>NW_010972326.1:253137-254467 GCF_000463585.1 Tarenaya hassleriana
CACGAGATGCCTCAGCATTACATCTTGGAAGTCGAGCCCTTTGATGTTTGGGGTATAGACTTCATGGGACCGTTCCCATCTTCTTATGGGAACCAATACATCCTCGTGGCGGTCGATTATGTCACCAAGTGGGTAGAAGCGATGGCGAGTCCCACTAACGACTCGAAAGTGGTGACAAAGATGTTTAAGAGGGTGATTTTTCCGAGATTCGGGACGCCAAGGGTCGTGATTAGCGATGTAGGATCTCACTTCATCAACCGCACCATAGAAGCGCTTTTGAAGAAGTATGGTGTGAGACTAAGGTGGCTACCCCGTATCACCCTCAGACGAGTGGACAAGTTGAAGTCTCTAATATGGAGATCAAGGCGATACTTGAGAAGACGGTGTCAAGGTCAAGGAAAGATTGGACGTCCAAGCTTGATGACGCCCTATGGGCGTATAGGACAGCCTTTAAGACACCCATCGGTATGTCTCCTTTCCAACTTGTATATGGGAAAGCTTGTCACTTGCCGGTTGAGCTTGAGTATAGGGCATATTGGGCAATCAAGAAGCTGAACTTTGATTGGAAATCCGCTGCGGAGAAGCGAGTGTTACAGCTTCACCAACTCGATGAGATTCGGTTGGATGCCTACGAGAATGCCCAGATTTACAAGGAGAGAACCAAGAGATGGCATGATCGTCGGATTTTGCAGAGGGATTTTAGAGAAGGTGATCAGGTACTTCTCTTTAACTTAAGGCTCAAATTATTTCCAGGCAAGTTGAGATCGCGTTGGTCGGGACCTTTCACGATTAAACATGTCTACCCTCATGGAGGGATAGAGTTATATGGCTATGGAGGGGATACGTTTAAGACCAACGCGCAAAGACTGAAGATTTATAACCCCGGGGAGAACGACAAAGAGAGGAGCTCAATGAGCTTCTCTGATCCTCAAGATGAGTGAACAACCCCGCGGTCAAGCTTAGGACCATAAATAAGCGCTCTCGGGAGGCACCCCGAACTTGTATATATCCTTTTTAGTATCCTTTTTGCATTGCACGTTTATTTTTTCTGCATTGGGAACTTAGATACATGATGTGATGATGTGATCTTGATGTTGCTTATGTCTTTGCTATGATTATATCAGTTTCACTTGATCTTCTCTCTTTCTGAGTTTTGATTTTGGAAGGTGAACACTACCGAGCAACCAAGACGACGCACAATGTGGAATCATTCACAAGTGGAATGCAGAGAGGCATCTTTCATCCTTGGACACAAGGTCATACACTCACTTTCCCCTCCTATTTCGCTTAGCTCCAAATTTCCTATTCCACATATCCGCCCCTTCGGATT
>NW_010972326.1:254758-266712 GCF_000463585.1 Tarenaya hassleriana
CTAGCCTTGCATTGCATTTGTTACATATAGGTCTAGAGCATGTAGAAGCATATGCATTGCATAAACCGTTTTGAGTTGAGATTGGTCGATGATGAGATGATGGTGATAGCTGCTTAGAGATTTGCTTAGCGATTTGGACCTAGATCTCTAGGTGTTCGAGTAGATTGTCGATGATAGGTGAATAACAAACTCTCTCTTTGATGCTTGCGATTCTAGGTTGTGGGGTATATTGTTGTCTTTAGGTATGCCAAAGAGTAGGACCGACCGAACCCAGGTTAAATATCTCCCTAAAGCCGTTCCCGAAGCTTCTCCCATAGGATAGATAGTCTCTTGGAAAGAATGTCGTAGGAATAAGCGAAGAAAGTATATACATCCCAACACTCCGCTGTCACTATATCGTTAATGAAAATCATTCGATGACATGAGTGCGTCGAAATTCGATGGTTCGGGTCTAAGTTGTGGGACAAGTGTTATCATGATCATTAGAGAAAAGTAAAAGCAGAGACACTTGTCAACTTCAACGTCCTAGGAACTCGAGATATTACTTCTCCTAGCACTTTCTTGAAAAGAAAAGAAAAGAAAAGAAAAGAAAAAAAATAAAAAATAAAAATAATGCGACAAAATAAATGAAGACACAACATATCTTAGAGGAGAAAACGGTAGATAGGTTTAGGAGAGTGCGTGGAAGTCGGAACTACTCTTATGGTAGACTGAGGACGACATAGGAATCCCACACTTAGGAAAGTTTAGCTAACAAGAGAGGATAGCTAGAGTAGCCTAGATTCGATTCTACTCCCATAAGTTGAGCAGTGGACACGCAACTAGATCTTGAAACTCATCAAAGACCGATTTCTAACTCACCGTCCTTCTCAGACTTCGTGTTTCATTGATTTTATTTGCTCGAAGACGAGCAAAGATTTAAGTCTGGGGGGATTTGATGGCTCGGATTTTATCTGGATTTTATACGAGTATGCCTTTGGTTTCTAGACGGTTTCCACACATACTAGGCATGTTAGAGCCATATTTAGGTCTCTGGGACTAGGTTTTGATCATTGCAGGTACTCGAGGGCTTTAGGGACGAAACGGAGAAAACAGAAGGATAATCTTCCAGATTTTAGGTCTGGAACAGACGGACTGATATGCTGGAACGGACGGACTGGATCCGGAAGAAGAGAAAAGACAAGAAAATGAAGAACTCGTCCGGTCCGGAGCTGACCAAATCTGATCAGCCCCGGACCACAGGAAGAGTCCCCAGTCCACCCGTGCACTCCGTTCCTCCGAGCAAGGCTGGCTGACCAAGCCAAAACGAAGGCCTGGTCTGGAGCTGACCAACCTTGGTCAGCCGGACCAGGAGGCACTCCAAACTCAGCCGGTCCGCCGAACCGCCCCGATGACAAGCTGACCAAGCGAAAGAAGCCTGGTCCGGAGCTGACCAGAATTGGTCAGCCGGACCAGGAGCTGTTTTTCTTCGCGGTTCGCTTTCTTCATTTACGTCCGGTCCGCCGGACCAAGTCTTGGTCCGGCTGACCGCGTGACCTGAAACACATTAAGTCCGATTTTTCGGACTTTTGGAAGAGAGCTCGATTTGGGAAAGCAAAAGAGGCGATTTTCTCTCCTCCAGAAGACCTAGGGCCGAAATCTTGAAGGAGAAAGAAGGAGTTGCTTTGGCTTGAAGATTGAAGATTCTATTGAGCATCTCTTCCCCTTTCTCTCTCTATGTTTCCCCTAGCTATTTTGGTGTTCTTGAACATGATGTGTGAGTAATTTCTTGTTGTGGGATGAGGGATTAGCCCTCATGTAAGGCTGCTTATATTCACCTTGGACCCAAGATTATGCTTTGTTTATGCTTTCAAATCCTTGCTTTGAATGAAATTTGTGTTCTTCAAATTCTTCAAGTTCATCTCTCTTGAATGAATGTTTAGGGAAACCTAGGATTTGTTAAATTGAGTGATGCAATTGCTTGGGTTTTGATTGCTAGAGGTTGATTGAATGGTGTTTAATGTTACCCATTGGATGAAAATTTTGTGGGTAGATTTTAGGATTGGGAATTTCATGGAGACATGAGTTCTTGGTCTTTTGATGCATTCACTCAATTGGGTTGAAATTGAATCCGAAGAAATTTGATTCGGTTTAATCTAGGATTATGACAAGAATGTGTAGTGCATTCGGGATTTTACTCTAGACCATGAAAATGGCTAGAGTGCTCTCTTGGATAGCGGGTTTTCGGTTCGAGAGAACCGAACCCGACCTTAGTCTTCGAATCCCTCACCTTAGAACGAGCATGATCTAGGTCCATATTCCTTACGGCATCCTTGCATGATCGGTGAAACCCGATTCCCATAACCTTTCCCATCGATTATCTCCTCTTGAATTGTGATTGTCTTTGATTTTACTTTCTTTCTTTTAATTTTCTGCAACTTACGAAATTCCGATTGTATTTTCTCCATTTTCCTAGTTTTAGTCGATTCCTAGCTTAACCGCTTAAGTCCTTGTGTTCGACCCCGGTACTACGACATCCGTATACTTGCGGATTAGTTGTGTGCCGGGTATAAATTTAAAGCTCGTCACGCAAGTGATCAGAGCCTCCACAATATCTTCTGCAGATGCTCCTCATGCGTCTGCAGATCCGGTGAGTAGATGAGAAGGTCGTCGATGAAGATGATGACAAACTCATCCAGATAGTCCATGAACACGCAGTTCATAAGCTGCATGAAAACCGCAGGCGTGTTCGTAAGTCCAAAAGGCATAACCACGAACTCGAAGTGTCCATATCTCGTCCGGAACGCCGTCTTCTGCACGTCATCCTCTTTGACCCGAATCTGATGATATCTGGATCGTAAATCTACCTTCGAGAACCACTGGGCTCCCTGTAGCTGGTCCAGTAACTCATCAATCCTCGGTAACGGGTACCGATTCTTGATTACCAGTCCGCCGAGTGGGGCCCAAACTCCGGCGAGTGGGAGGCGGCTGGACGGCGAGTGGGGCCCAAACTCCGGCGAAATCCGTGTTCCAAGACCGCAAGTTGGCAAGTTGCAGAATTTGTCGATTACCAGTCCGTCGGACCAACTTCCTGGTCCGCCGGACCGGGTTTACTTATTTTTTTTTCGCAATTTCTTCTCCCAGTCCGCTCCGTCCCGTATGCTCCGACTGAGCATGTTGGTCCGCCCCGGACCAAGTTCTGGTCCGGCGGACCAACCCTGTTTTCTTCTCTTTCTCTTTTTTTTTTATTCTTCCTGCACGTGACGATCCTCTTGCCTCTCCCCGGCATTGTACCATCACTTTTTGGTGATTTCGTGATATCTCTATTTAATTATTCATTTTTAAATAATTAAATATTCGAATCGGGTTTCGGGATATTACACGACGTGTCCGTCCGTCATGTGTTTCGGACTCGTAACAATGAAGAATGTTCAAATTTACTTGAACGAATTAGGTACTGATCGGTTTCTATATCATATTCGGTTCGATTCGATTTAATTTCCACTTCAGTTAGGTTTCGATTATTAACAACAAAATTTTACATATTGTGAAGAACCCAACAATGCTAAAAAGAAGAACTCAACTACTAATTCAACAAAAATGAAGACATAATAAGTACTTTCATCGGAATAACTTAACCGAAACCATCAAGTTCTTGCCACAACTCTTCCAGTTCGTGTTCAACAGTATTGTCGATAATTTCTCTAGACTGTCGCAATGCAGTTATGGCGTCTGAAATTCTCTGTTTCATCTTCTCTATCTGATCAGATTGTACTCTCTTCTGTTCTCATGTGTCATATGTCCGAGGAAGAGTATTGGAGATTACAGCAACTGGGACCGAAGCCTGTGACGTGAAAAGACAAGTCACCTTCACCTTCCAGTCATAAAATTAAAAAGTCTCCGACACAGAAATCATGCTTGAGGCGAAATCTTCCCAGCCGTCGGCGAATCTGCGGCCGTCAATTTTCACTTTCCATTTCCTATCTGAGACATCGGACACCAGAGTAGCCGTCTCCTCGTGCCTTCCCTCTACGTTCTTCTTGAAGAACTTCACCGGCATGTCCTGCGACAACAAACAAACAACACACAAAAATTGGCCAAAACTCATAACCATTTCTTCGTAATACATCCACAGAAAGAGAGAGAGACAGACAGAACATACAGAGAGACAGAGACAGAGAGAGAGAACGAGGTGGTGGTGGAAGCCAGGAAGAAGGGGTTAGAAAAAATGAGGTTTGTTCGAAGACTGAAATTTCAAATCAGCCATTGCAAGAGGTAAACATTGAGAAGATTTCCATCAACATCAAATAAAACCCTAAATCGTCTGCAGTTATTGCGATTATCGTATACCGAGGCGCCACCCTACGTCTGAACGGTTACCAAGCAACAGGGATAAGTATAGTCCGACGACAAAAATTCCGGACAACTCCAAACCCGGTATGAACAAGCCTTAACAAACACATTCGGAGTGTTTTTGTCCCTCCGTCAAGTGTCCGGATTGAATAAGACGTGTCCGTCCGTCATGTGTTCGGGTTCATCTTTTCCGTATACCAAGTCGTAAGACGTTCTGGGGTGTTCGTGTCCGTCCATCATGTGTCCGGGAAACAAGTACCACGTCTCCGTATTACAGTGGTATTATATCCTTCCTCCCATGAACGGTTACATAGCAACCAAGATAAGTACAGTCCGGAGACCAAATTTTCGGACAACTCCAAACCCGGAATGAACAAGCCTTAACAAACACATTCGGAGTGTTTCTGTCCGTCCGTCAGGTGTCCGGATTGAATAAGACGTGTCCGTCCGTCATGTGTCCGGGTAATCTTTCCCGTATACCAAGGCGCAAGACGTTCTGGGGTGTTCGTGTCCGTCCGTCATGTGTCTGGGAAAGAAGTACCACGTCTCCGTATTACAGTAGTATTATATCCTTCCTACTGTGAAAGGTTACATAGCAACCCGGATAAGTACAGTCCGGAGACCAAATTTCCGGACAACTCCATAAATGTTCAAATTTTACAGATTCTATTGAAATATAAATGATTTTATTAAATAAATGTTCAAATTTTACAGACTCGGTAAGATTTACAGAAATAATAAAGAAAACAACAACAAGCAAACAGAAGTCAACATTTGTTATCCTCAGGTACGTCCATTAACCGCCCAGTTGCTGATTTTGTGCTGGAAAACCACCGCCTGCTTGGTTGTGGTTCCACAACTTTAGTCCAGTTGACGGGTAACCACGGCATGCGCAGATAAGGGCGAGCTTTGGAAGGATATGTGGAGTTCGAGATGAAGGTCATTTTTTCACCCAACTGCTACCACGGGCAAATACTTCCTGATATGGATTCCATTATGGGAGTAGTATAAGGTAAACCTTGCCACCCACGATACTCCGATAACGGAATCCATACCAGAGAAGAATTTGATATGGCAGAGGCGTCTTTCATATTCTCTTCTCTATTGAAAATAAACCTAAATTTAACCATGCCTCTATTTAAAACAATTCCGTCAGAAGGATGTGACTATTCGGTTTTTAGAGTCCCGAGAATATAGCAATTACTTCGGTCAGAAGGATGCTCTAGCAAATTTCGTCCGGAATAACCCATCCGTTCGGACACAACGTACATCAGTCTGGATGAAAGACACATCCGGGTAATGCGCAATGTTCATGCCACCACTTACGACGAAAACCAGATAACTATACGCCACAGAAACTGTCCGGAGAAATCAAATATCGTAATCAGTATACCATCAAAATTACCAATCCGGACAATTCGAACTACGTAACCACAAACCATCGGAATTACCAAGCCGGATAAATTGTCTGTAAACGTACACATTTCTGATCGATAATCAAAGAAAATGAATACAATTACAGTTACCACGTTCTATCTATCCGGGAACATCTACCCGGGTCTAAATCTGTCCCTGGTACTATGACTGGGATCATCGTATGTATTCTTTACATGTTGCTCTATTATATCCTCGTTGCCCACAGCGTCGACATTGATTGGGTCTCCGCGCCTTCTTCAAAACACCTTCTATAAACGGCGGTTGTCTTATTTTCTTCGGTCTCCCAGGTGGCCTTCTAACTGGTGGAATTGCGCATGACTGGTCCGCCACTTGTCTTTCAACTTGCCATTCTTGAATTGGGACATTGATTGGATTAATACAATCTGCATACGCAGATCTCCATGTTGTTGTTGAATATACCGGATCAACCAGCTCGTGCACAGACATCTTGCACCACGTAGCAGCACCTATGCCATGAATACATGTCATCTTGATCATATCAAATGCGCGACAAGAACATGTTTTTGCTGTAAGATTAACAACATATTCTTCATGACCTCCCTTCACCTGGTAACTGTTGGCAACTGTTGGTGTAACCGTTTGTGACCAAGAGTCCGCTTTGACACGACGTTCAAAAAACCACTTCGTAAGTGTCTGTCTAATGTGTTCGAAAAGTAGTACAATCGGATAATCTTTGGCCCCCTTCAGCACAGAATTCCACGATTCAGCAATATTGCTCGTCATAATATTGTATTTGCATCCTTCGAAATATGCGCGGGACCACATCCTCACATCTATTTCCTCCAAATATTTAGCAACTCCCTCATCAATCTTCCTCAACTGATCAAACACCCTATCAAAATGACTTTTTGTAAATGCCAGTGCGACTTTCTTGAACAAAGGTGTCACGCTTTTACACTTGAACTTGGTCATCAGGTTTTTCGACAAATGGTACGTGCATACACCATGTTTGGCCGAAGGATACACTTTACGAATATCCCTTGATATTGATGCGTGTCGATCTGAAATAAAGACCGTATCCGCGGTATCAGGGATGAAGGAACCAAGTTGATAGAAAAACCACTCCCATGATCTATCGTTCTCTCCATCTGCAACGGCAAATGCGAGTGGATAAATCTGTTCATTTCCATCCTGACACATTGCGCTCAAAAGTGCACCTTTGAACTTGCCAGTCAAGAATGTACAATCAACTACAATCACTTTCCTCATCACACTAAATCCTCTCAAGCATGGCCCCAAAGCAAGGAATGCATATTTGAAGCTTCCATCATCATCTACCAAATAGTTAGTTACAGTACTTGGATTTGCTTCTTTAATCAGTACAAGATATGACAGTAGTAATTTATAACTGTTTTTTGGACATCCTCTGACCATTTTCACAGCATTTTCTCTTGCTTTCCATGCCTGCCAATAACTTATTTTCAGTCCACGATCAACCCTCATTTCATTCACCACATCTTTGGCCTTCGGACGCGTCGTCGTTCCTTGCAATTTTGGTGCCAACATATAACTTATGAATTTCGCAGACGGTGGCCGAGTAAATTTGTTCCTATCATCGATAATGCATGTGTGCACACAGACATGTTTACGAACACAGAAAAGTTTACTGCCCTTGTCTCTCACTGCTCTTATCATCCATTCACAATACTTAACAGGACATTGAGCCATAATTATGTCTACTGACGATTTCGTTATACGAAAACCATAGGAGTTCTTCAACGCTAAGTTCTCTAACACCAACCTGAAAATATCCTTGTCTTCAAAATACTGAGCAACAACGAATCCTTCAATTTTTTTCAAAATGTCAAGTGATTTATGTACACTAGAACGCCCTTCAACTATATGAACACGTTTTCCATTATCATCCAAGTCGTTTCTAACCAAATCATCCCACAACCCAGAATCACCATCCCCAACATCACCATCATTAACATCATCAACACCAACACCTTCGTCACCGTCATCATCATCATCATCATGATCATTATCATCATTATCGTCGTCATCGTCATCATCATCATCATCATCATCATCATCATCGTCATCGTCATCATTATACTCATCATCATCATCATCCTCAACCTCATTACCATCCTTATCCACTGGATATTCACAATCATTTCTTATAACAGCGTCCCACCAGTTATAATCATAATCAACACTATCGCCATCATCAGCATCATTTCCATCCTCCTCGCATAAATTCGTATCCTCGTCGCATAAATCGGCCGCATCCCTCGTTATCAACAAGAACACCACATCCTTCAGGAGGAATATCTGGCCCTTCAGGATCATTCGACCCAACACCTACACTACCCCCTCTCTCATTTTCTTTACTTTGACTTGGCGGTTTAACACCTGATGAATTACTGTAGGGAGGTGACACGTTTAATCGAATGATATATTTCGTCCATCACGTCTTACACTACGATGTTGTTGAACTCGTTTTTTGGCTTTCGACGAAACGTACAGCGCTAATTCTTGATCGCCGGAAAGTTTTTCAACAAGAAATTCAACTCCCCTATCGTTGTTAATTAAGATTGGAAATAACTTCTTATCCGAGAAACTAGTGGGAAGAACGTTGAACACCAATTGTTCTTTGGAAGATTGAAAACCATAATCTTCACATACCAATTTATAAAGTTCGGAATAAGAAATACCAGGGCGTATCTTCAACATTCTAGCACCAATATCTTCTTCAACTTGGAATGTTCCAGAGTTCCACCGCCCGAACACAGAGTACAACCACATCTGTACACGTACACAGATTTAGCCTACTACCAAAAGCCAAGTCTACTTATTTTTCATCCCACATGTACGCATCATTTAGGCTGCCGGACCATTTCTAACATTCCCGGAAGGATGTCCACAACCGGAGACCTACACATCCCGGACATTAATGTCTACATGGCCCGGAAACATGTACATCCGGGAATATAATACGGACCTAAATCATAAGCGCCCAGCAGGACGGACAGTAGGATTTGGCTAGACGAAATCTCAGGTTCGCATCATCCGTCCTATCGGAGTTCCAGTAACACACATGGACAGATGTCGACATCCGGATATAATTACTCGTCTCAGACTATGTGTAAATGACCAGGAAACATGTACATCCGGGAATATAATACGGGCCTAAATCATAAGCGTCCAGCAGGACGGACAGTAGGATTTGACCAGACGAAATCCCAGGTTCGCATCATCCGTCCTACCGGAGTTTCAGTAACACACCCGGACGAATGTCGACAACCGGATACAATTACAAATCGTCCCGGACAATTTGTAAATGACCAGGAAACATGTACATCCGGGAATATAATACGAGCCTAAATCATAAGCGTCCAGCAGCACGGACAGTAGGATTTGGCCGGACGAAATCCCAGGTTTGCATCATCCGTCCTACCGGAGTTCCAGTAACACTCCCGGACGGATGTCAACATCCGGAACACGGAATGTACCAGACTAAATGGAATTACTGGGACTCTGAATACTGTCAGATGTCTTGGCCGGCCCGGATTCAATTGAGGCTAAATATCAAGTTTTTAAAAAAATTACCTTCGCTTAGCCCCCAAAATCTTTTTCCCGAATACTTCGTCTTTGGTCGGTAAGAGAGCAAACTAGACTAATACGTTGTTTCAGACAATAACTTGTGGAATTGCGCGTCCGTTTTGTAGAGACTCTAGAGAGAGAAAGCTAATGGCACCGTTGATATTTAATAATACAAACAAGGGTATTGTTGTCCAAAATAAACACAAAGGTATACTTTGCAAAGCGCGAAAAAAAAAGGTATACATTTCAAATGACGTGACAATTTGGCACACTAGCGCAAATTTTTTCAATTTATTTTTGTTTTAGTTTTATACAAATTGTTTCGGTTTGACCAGAGGATTGCTCTCAAAATCAAACTGATCCGTAAATTGTTTGTTTTCTTCCTTGAACTAGCCCAGATTCTGAGGAATCATGTGCTTCTCTTCATCGAGCCGCGTTGGAGTTTTCTTCTCCGTTGTCTCTCCGTCGTGCTTTTCTTTCTCCGACATCGTCCCGAACAAAATATTCTCCGTCACGACCGTCACATGCGGAGGCGATTGCTCCGCCTCCTCTCTCTGAAGAGAGGAGTCCTTGGACGAGGCGCTGATGGCTTGGATTTTATCTGGATTTTATACGAATATGCCTTTGGTTTTTAAATGGTTTCCACACACTCTTAGGCATTTTTAGAGCCATTCTTAGGTCTCTGGGACTAGGTTTTGACTATTGCAGGGACCCGAGGGAACATCAAGGATCTTCGGGACGAAACGGAGAAGACAGAAGCATAATCCCTCAGATTCAGGTCTGGAACGGACGGACCGGTTAGACAGACCCGACAGACTACACAAACCGGAACCAAAACTGCCCGAGAGAGTAGTTCGTTCGGACTAAGGAATCAGTCCGAATGGACTGTAACTGTAGTCCGTTCGGACTGCATTCCAAAGCCCGAACGGACCAGCTCAGCCAATCCCAGACTTCTCGGCAGATTCCAGTCCGAACGGACTGCATAACTCAGTCCGTTCGGACTGCCTAATCAGATGGTTCGGACTGACTACGCCAGACAGCACAAACTTGCACAGCCTAGTCCGTTCAGACTGCCTAAACTGGACCGAACGGACGACTTGAAACAGATTACGCCAAAGACGCGCCGTTTCGGAAAATTGCCCTAGTTTTGAGAGGGGAAGCGGCAAAACACACCCTAAGTTTGATTGGGGGCCGAAAATAGAGACTTTGGGGGAGAGAAAAGGAGAGCTCTTAGAAGAGAAAGAAGAAGGAGGAAACTCCATTGAAGATTGAAGATTTCTTGAGCATCTCTCTACTCTCTCTATGATTTCTGCACTTTACCCTTGTTTTGCTTTGCTTTTGAACATGGGTTGTGAGTAGTTAGATAGTTATGGGTTGAGGGTGAATCCTCATGTGAGGATGTGTGAACCCACTTGATGAATTTATGTTTATACTTTGATTAGACCTTCATTTCATTCAATGGGTGATTTCTATGCTTATTTTCTATATCCCTCTTTGATTGAATCTCTTTGGAGACTTAGGATTCATGAGTAGATGGATTGCCATTGAATGAGAATGAATGCTTTGGATTGATGAATGGATTTTAATGCTCTCTTGGGATGAAAATCCCTTGAGTTGATTTTAGAGTCTTGGTTTCCATGGAGACATGACACCTCGACTCCTTGATGCATTCATTCAATAGGGTTGTGATTGAAAGCGAAGAAATTCGATTCAATCCAACCTAGGATTTTGACAAGACAGTTCAATGCACTCAAGATTCCATTCCAAGTTACGAAAGTAGATGGAATGTCCTCTTGGATAGCGGGCATTTAGCTTGAGAGAGTTCTTGTGTTCGACCCCGGTACTACGACATCCGTATACTTGCGGATTAGTTGTGTGTCGGGTATAAATTTAAAGCTCGTCACGCAAGGGATCAAGTTTTTGGCGCCGTTGCCGGGGACTTTTTACGGTTTCCATAGCTAGGATAGATTGACTCTAGGTTAGTCTTTCCGGAGTCTTTGATTTTTCGGTTTGATTTTTGTGTGTGTTTGTTCACTTCCTTTTTCTTTGTGTGTTTGTGTGATTTTTATTTTTCTCTTGAGTCAATTTTTCCTTATTTCTTTTATTTCTTGATTTTTCTGTTTATTATTTTTGCTGTATGTATTTTCTTGGACTTTTCTGGACTTGTTCTGGATTTTTCGGGACCTCTCTGGACATTTTCAGAATTCCCTGGACTTTTTCGGAGTTATTCTAGACATTTCCTGGACTTTTCTGAATTTTTCTGGATTTTTTCCGATTTTCCTAGACTTTTCCGGGATCGTTCTGGACTTTATCGGGTGTCTCTCCCTACTCGCTGCCTTTTTATTCACTTCGATTCACCTTCTCTGCCTTTTTCTGGACTTTTATTTTTGCAGGTTCTCTTAGTGCATGAGCAGACGTCCCACTCGAAGCCAACTCGACCCAGATTTTGAGCTTGCCTTTGACCCAGACATAGACAGAACAGAAAGGGAAATCCGCAGAAAACAAAGAGAGGACAGAATGGCAGAAGAGGCAGCAAGGGGTGAAGCGCAGCCAAGAGAGCACGTCCGAGCTAATCCGCAGACTCTTGGGATGTACACGACACCCAAGCATACTCA
>NW_010972326.1:267567-270562 GCF_000463585.1 Tarenaya hassleriana
GAAGCGCAGCCAAGAGAGCACGTCCGAGCTAATCCGCAGACTCTTGGGATGTACACGACCCTAAGCATACTCAGTTGCTCTCGTGCATCAATCGACCACCCTTGGATCATTTTGAGCTGCAGCCGCAGTTTATTCAGATGCTGAATCAGATGAGCTTCAGAGGGAGGTAAAATGAGGATCCGAATTCTCATCTTACGCAGTTTAAGATGTTGTGTCGAACCATCAAGAAGCCGCCAGGGGTAACAATGGAAGATGCGATGATCGAGGCTTTCCTTTCTCTTTGATGGATAAGGCACGGGATTGGCTCTATACCTTGGAGCCAAATTCCATTTCTACATGGGATGAGATGGAGGAGAAGTTTATGATGAAATATTACTCTCCCATGAAGACACAGTTGGCGCTGAACAAGATTAACACATTCGCCCAAGATGACGATGAGACCTTGTATGATGCTTGGGAGAGGTTCAAGGAGTATCAGAGAATGTGTCCGCACCACGGTATGGACAACAAGTATCTCCTCTCTACATTCATACATGGTCTTAGGGACGACACGAGAGGATGGGTTGATGCAGCATGTGGAGGCA
Organism: Tarenaya hassleriana; assembly: GCF_000463585.1. Classification (NCBI taxonomy): domain Eukaryota; kingdom Viridiplantae; phylum Streptophyta; class Magnoliopsida; order Brassicales; family Cleomaceae; genus Tarenaya; species Tarenaya hassleriana. Next base: position 268,152 of record NW_010972326.1, read on the forward strand.
GCGTGTATGATCTCTCTTTCGAGGCTTTAGAGGCGCAGATTGCTAAAATGGCTAAAGGGAGAAGCATTTCAGGGGAAATGGGCAGTAGACGATCTTTGCCTAAGGCTGATGTTAAAGGGGATGCCAGCGAGTCTTCGGCTTTATAAGCCGTTCTTTCGGAGCTTTCTGCCATCAAGCTGCAGCTTGCTAGGTCCGGTTCATCAAACCCACAGAAGGGTAAACCGGGCATGTACATGGTGGAACAAGCAGAAGAAGCCATGGAAGAAGTTGACTATGTGGGAAGAAATCAATACAACAATCAGTCGAACTTCTACAATCCGGGGAATCGGAATCACCCTGGCTTTTCTTATGGCAACCCGCAAGGAGCGTTGAACCCTCAGCATCAAAGCGGAGCGAAACCTCAGGGACCCCCAGGATTTCAGCCTAGATACCAGAATCAGGGCTACCAGAGCCAGAATCAGGGGTATCAGAATCAGGGCCAAGACTACAATCAGAGAAATCAAGGATACAGAGCCCCTCCGCCTCAGGCTAAGGAAGAAGAGTCAGAGTTAAAGTCGATGTTAGTCCAGCTAATGCACGATCCGAAAAACTCGTTTTCCAGCTTGGGCCAAGAGATGCAAGGATTCAAACAGAAGCAAGAGAGCTTTGAGCAGAGATTGGATGGGTTGGATTCACATATCAAGATGATGGACAATCAGATTGCTCAGCTTGCTTCCCAGGCAACGAGACCTCAAGGCCAATTTGATACACGCCTTTGGAGACTCGAATTAGGTGCAGGAATGATAGGGTTTCGGGAACCGATTGATCACTAGCCTTAGAAGACTCACGAACTCACTCGGTACTCGGATATGAGGGGAGGATGGAGCACTACAAAAAAACTGCGAAATTCCAACGGATTTTTCCAACGGATTAATCCGTTGTAATTTTTCCAACGGATTTCCAACGGTATACCGTTGGAATAATTCCAACGCATTTCTAACGGATTTCCAATGGACGTCTAACGGATTCATCCGTTAGAAATCCGTTGGAAATTTCCAACGGCATATCAACGGATATTTGAGTTGGAAATTTTCCACGTATATTCCAACGGATTTCCGTTGGAAATAACGTTTGACGAATTTCAAGATATATGTGCAAGATCTCTGAGAAGAAGTAATGTAGAGGTTTTGAAAGGCAACATTCCTGAGATACTTTGCGCATTGGAAAAGGTATTTCCACCTTCATTTTTTGATGTGATGGAACATTTACCTATTCATTTACCAGATGAGGCGATATATGGTGGTCCAGTACAGTTTAGATGGATGTATCCATTTGAGCGATTTTTTTTCCATCTGAAGAAGAAGGCTAAAAACAAAGCAGCAGTGGAAGGATCTATCGTCAAACAGTATTTGTTAGAGGAGATCTCCTACTTCAGTTCTTTCTATTTTGAATCTCATATTCAGACGAAGAAAAGGAGGGCTATCAACGAAGACGATAGAAGTTATCTCTACCACTATGATTCATGTTTCGGACTTATTCCCGAAAGCTTTCAGCCTACTGGACGCCTCGGAGGCAAATCTGAAGAATATTGGTTAACTGTACAAGAGTACAATCACATCGCCACATATATACTGTTGAATTGTGAAGAACTTAAGCCATACGAAAGGTACACATTTTTTAATCTTAGATGTGATTAGAAATTAATTAATTACATATTTGCTAACAACTTTTTTTTGTAAGACTTTTTGACGAGGATGTTTTGGCAACATATCTTAATCTATGTGGGGAGGAACTTGAAGGAATGAAGGAACAACATTATGCATCTTGGCTTCGAGACTACGTAAGTATTCTAGCTATATATATATATGTACGTGTATGTATTTGTGTATTAATTTAATTTTTATGCGCAGATTCAGTCATGCAGTGATAGAATTCCGGCATGGATCAGAGATATATCACATGGACCTGGAAGAAAAGTCATTTGCTGGCCGATAATGTTCACCCGAGGATACACGTTTCACACTTACGATCATGGGAAACATAAATCCACGTTCAATTACGGAGTTTGTATAAAAAGCGGGTTATCGGAAGATCATGATTTCTTTGGAGTTCTTCGTCAGATTTTCCAACTCCAGTATCCAGCCAGGATTAGTCGGGTTGAAAACAATCATATTCAGATGTGATTGGTTTGATACAACGTCGGGACGCGGCTCACGGAAAAATCGATGGGGAGGTATTGACATAAACCCGAAACGTTCATATGCAAAGTACGATCCTTTTATACTTTCAGATCAAGCAGACCAGGTATGCTTCATTCCATATCCGACTTCTTCTCAGAGATCTTGCACATATATCTTGAAATTCGTCAAACGTTATTTCCAACGGAAATCCGTTGGAATATACGTGGAAAATTTCCAACTCAAATATCCGTT
>NW_010972326.1:271121-273983 GCF_000463585.1 Tarenaya hassleriana
TGTTGGATCTTGGGTAGTCCAAGAACGAAGTCCATGGATATGTCGACCCAAGGCTGCATAGGGATCGGTAGTGGCATATATAGTCCGTGAGGCTGCACCTTTGATTTTGCTCGATGGCATTCGACGCATTTGGCGCAAAATCTCCGTACATCTCGCTTAAGATGTGGCCAAAAGAAATGCTCTTGTACAGCGGCCAACGTCTTGTCTACTCCGAAGACACCAGCGAGAGCTCCTCCATGAGCTTCTCGGAGTATGACATCCCGTAAAGATCCTTGAGGGATACATAGACGTCTATCTCGGAAAAGATACCCATCGTGCAAGTAATAGGAACCGAATCCACCTTTCTTACATTCTTCTACGAGGGTTCCGAAGTCACGGTCGTCCTCATACCGTGCCTTCACGTGCTCAAAACCGAACAATCTCGTTTCCATGACCGAGATCAATGTGTGTCGGCGAGACAAAGTATCGGCCACGACATTCTCCTTTCGTTTCTTATACTTGATAACGTACGAGAATGTCTCAATAAACTCTAACTACTTAGCGTGTTGACGCTTAAGAGTGGTTTGGCCCTTGAGATGCTTTAGCGTCTCATGATCCGAATGCACTACGAATTCCTTGGCCAACAAGTAATGTTGCCAAGTCTCTAGAGCTCGTACAAGTGCATATAGCTCCTTGTCATAAGTTGGGTAATTGAGCGCAGCCCCGCTTAGCTTTTCACTAAAGAAAGCTACGGGTTTCTTTTCTTGCATAAGGACGGCTCCTATGCCAATCCCGGATGCGTCGCACTCGACCTCAAATGTCTTGTCAAAGTTCGGGAGAACCAAGACGGGAGCATGTGTAAGGCTGTCCTTGAGCGCAGCAAAGGCGCGCTCTTGTGTATCTCCCCACTCGAAGGGTACGTCCTTCTTGATGACCGCAGTAAGGGGAGCGGCTATGCTACTAAAGTCCCGCACGAAACGACGGTAAAAGCTAGCTAAGCCGTGGAAACTACGCACGTGTCCAACAGTGGTAGGGGTCGGCCATTCCGTTATGGCTTTGATCTTTTCCTCATCGACCCTAAGTCCACTAGAAATAACCACGAAGCCTAGGAAGACGATCTCGTTAGTGCAGAACGAGCATTTCTTCAAATTGGCGTAAAGGCTTTCTTTCCGCAAAGTGGTTAGGACTCGTTCCAAGTGAGTCACGTGGCCTTCCTCGGTTCGACTGTACACGAGGATGTTGTCAAAGTACACGACCACGAATTTCCCAATGAAGGCTCTCAAAATGTGATACATGAGCCTCATGAAGGTACTCGGGGCGTTAGTGAGCCCGAAAGGCATCACAAGCCACTCATAGAGTCCTTGTTTCGTCTTGAAGGCGGTTTTCCATTCGTCGCCTTCTTTCATTCGGACTTGATGATAGCCACTTTTCAAGTCGATCTATGAGAAGTTCGTGGCTCCACTAAGCTCGTCGAGCATATCATCAAGGCGGGGAATTGGATGGCGATGGTAACGACCCGAGGCCGCTACGGAATGATAGAGCTGTCCCCACACACCAACACGGGACCTTTTTGCGTGTTTTGTCCTCACTCGCACACATCCCGGAAAGTACTTCCTGCTTCTCGAGCTCTTTTGTTTCCTCGGGGTTCATACGGTAGGCTGGGCGGTTAGGTAGCGGCGCATCGGATACTAAATCGATTTGGTGCTCAATACCGCGGATATGAGGGAGTCCGACGGGGATATCCTCGGGAAAAACATCCCGGAACTGATCAAGAAGCCGTGATATGGCTGGGCTCTCGTGAGAGGGATCAGTTCGTGTTGTAACATTTCGACGGCGTTTCCAACGGATATTCTAACGGATATCCGTGACAAATACCGTTGTAAATCCGTTGGAAAATTTCTAACGGATATTCTAACGGTCCCGTCGGAAAATAGCCACGGATGTCCGTTGGATTTTCCGTTGATATATCCCGACGAACAAATCCGTTGGAATTCCGTTGAAAATATACCACGGAAAAACCGTTGGAAATCCGTTGAAATATTCCAACGGATGAGGGCGTTGGAATTGGCCCGACCGTCGTGCTTAACCTCACGATCGAATTGCCATGGCCGCCCTAGTAGCACATGTCCCGCTTGCATGGGAACGATGTCACACACGACCTCATCGTGGTATCATCCTATGCTAAAGGGAATCTTGACCCGCTCATTGACCCTTATATCCCCTTGGTTGTTCAACCATTGAAGCTTATAGGGGTGTGGGTGCTTTTCGGGCGTTAGACCGAGTTTTTTCACCATGTAGGCGCTCGCCACGTTAGTACATGACCCGCTGTCTATGATCAGCCCGTAAACTTTTCCAAGGACGGTGCACCGAGTATGGAATATCGTCTCCCGCTGTGCAGTCTCGTCCGGATCAACCATAGCGCTAAGAACTCGTCGGGTTACCAAGAGTTCGCCGCTATCGGGATACTCGATTTCCTCTTCGAGATCTCCCGCGTCCTCTTCGTCTAACGACTCGTATTCTCCCTTCTCTGTGATAACCATTACTCGGGAGTTAGGACAGTCACGAGCCATGTGTCCCCTACCTCGACACTTATAGCATACTATCTCTCTAGCCCGAGTATCGCGAGGTGCGTCATGAGCGCTCTTAGGTTGTGACACTTCGGAAGACTTTCCTTTGTCTCGGAAGTCACGAACGCCTCGGCTCTCGGACATCTCTTTTTGGGGCGGGGCTGAAGGTCGAGATGAGGGGGAGGACGGGCTAGGCGTAGGCTTGAGTTTGCTAAGCCGTGTTTGCTTACACAGATTCTGTTTTTCTACTTGCACGGCAAGGTGTAGCAACTCATGAAGGTCGCGGTACGGATGGGGCTCGGCTTTTCGAGCAATG
>NW_010972326.1:275247-277457 GCF_000463585.1 Tarenaya hassleriana
GACTTTCCGAGCAATGCGCTCGTTAAGTCCGTCGAGAAACTGGGCCATCACCGCTTCCTCATCCTCTTCTAGTTCCAACCGACTCCTTAGGTGCTCGAATTCCTCAAAGAATTCCTCTACTGACTTAGCACCTTGCGCTATTCGCCTATATCGGCGTTGAAGTTCTCGGTGGAAGTGAGGGAGAACATACCGCTTACGCATGAGGGCTTTCATTTCCGGCCATGTTCCGATCGGCTCTATGTGAGCGCGTCGTCTCTCATTAACCTCACGATCCCACCATGCTAACGCACTCTCGGCTAGTTGAGCAGCCGCGTATTGGACCTTCCGACGGTCCGAATAGGAGTAACATGCGAAAATGTTATCCATGCGACGCTCCCAATCTAAGTAGGCCTCGGGATCGACTTTTCCTATGAACAAAGGAGGCTTGAGCTTGAGATCAGCCCCTTGTCCCCTAGGTTGCCGAGACTATCTCTCGAAAGAATAGATTGGCGATGTTTTTAGCAACGTCCGTCTTGGCACATGGCACGAAATGAGCCATCTTTGAAAACCGATAAACAACGACAAAGATAGAATCCTTGTGTTGGATCTTGGGTAGTCCAAGAACGAAGTCCATGGATATGTCGACCCAAGGCTGCGTAGGGATCGGTAGGGGCATGTACAGTCCGTGAGGCTGCACCTTTGATTTTGCTCGATGGCATTCGACGCATTTGGCGCAAAACCTCCGTACATCTCGCTTAAGATGTGGACAAAAGAAATGTTCTTGTACAGCGGCCAACGTCTTGTCTACTCCGAAGTGACCAGCGAGAGCTCTTCCATGACCTTCTCGGAGTATGACATCCCGTAAAGATCCTTGAGGGATACATAGACGTCTATCTCGGAAAAGATACCCATCGTGCATGTAATAGGGACCGAAGCCACCTTTCTTACATTCTTCTACGAGGGTTCCGAAGTCACGGTCGTCCGTGATCCCGATGGGGAATCTCCTCAACTACCCTTTCTCTCGGCCTAGGGGCTCTACGTCTATGGTTCCTTTCGACGTCGATCGTCTCCACAACAGCTCTTGGTCTATGTTGCTGTCCTATGTCGCTCTCATCATCGCTTAGCGACTCGGGGGTGCGAGCTCTATGGGGTCTAGGATGATCTAGGGGTTCTCTACGGTTGGGTTCAGGTTGTGCAGGGGGCCTATTCTCCTCTAGACGTGCTAATCTGTCCATGATCTGCTGGATCGATCTAAATAGAGCACCGTTACTAGACTCTATGTTGGCTCCCTCGGTAGAAACCTCGTGTGCACTCATTTCGCTCAACTCTCTTGCAAACAGCAACCAACACGCAACGTGCAACAATCACTTGTACGACAGATCCTAAACGTACCAAGAATAAAATATACGTGCAGCTCTAACTCAAACACGATCAGACAACACGAAACGTGCAATGTTACTCAACAAGATCGGGGTTCGAGCAATCGTCAAGCAAACGAACGTGCGAAACTGTCCTAATACGAACAGAACTAAATAGGAAACTACGCACGTGTCCAACAGTGGTAGGGGTCGGCCATTCCGTTATGGCTTTGATCTTTTCCTCATCGACCCTAAGTCCACTAGAACTAACCACGAAGCCTAGGAAGACGATCTCGTTAGTGCAGAACGAGCATTTCTTCAAATTGGCGTAAAGGCTTTCTTTCCGCAAAGTGGTTAGGACTCGTTCCAAGTGAGTCACGTGGCCTTCCTCGGTTCGACTGTACACGAGGATGTTGTCAAAGTACATGACAACGAATTTTCCAATGAAGGCTCTCAAAATGTGATACATGAGCCTCATGAAGGTACTCGGGGCGTTAGTGAGCCCGAAAGGCATCACAAGCCACTCATAGAGTCCTTGTTTCGTCTTGAAGGCGGTTTTCCATTCGTCGCCTTCTTTCATTCGGACTTGATGATAGCCACTTTTCAAGTCGATCTATGAGAAGTTCGTGGCTCCACTAAGCTCGTCGAGCATATCATCAAGGCGGGGAATTGGATGGCGATACTTGACCGTGATATTGTTTATTGCACGACAGTCTACGCACATCCGCCACGTCCCGTCCTTCTTCGGTACTAGAAGTATCGGAACAGCGCATGGGCTCAAACTCTCCCTAATGTACCCCTTATCCATTAGCTCTCGAACCTGCTTCTCGAGCACTTTTGTTTCCTCGGGGTTCATACGATAGGCTGGACGGT
>NW_010972326.1:279473-282392 GCF_000463585.1 Tarenaya hassleriana
TCATCGCTTAGCGACTCGGGGGTGCGAGCTCTATGGGGTCTAGGATGATCTAGGGGTTCTCTACGGTTGGGTTCAGGTTGTGCAGGGGGCCTATTCTCCTCTAGACGTGCTAATCTGTCCATGATCTACTGGATCGATCTAAATAGAGCACCGTTACTAGACTCTATGTTGGCTCCCTCGGTAGAAACCTCGTGTGCACTCATTTCGCTCAACTCTCTTGCAAACAGCAACCAACATGCAACGTGCAACAATCACTTGTACTACAGATCCTAAACGTACCAAGAATAAAATATACGTGCAGCTCTAACTCAAACACGATCAGACAACACGAAACGTGCAATGTTACTCAACAAGATCGGGGTTCGAGCAATCGTCAAGCAAACGAACGTGCGAAACTGTCCTAATACGAACAGAACTAAATAGTTTCGTACCCAAGGCTATCAATCACGCAAATAGACAGCAATATACGAGCAGTGCCGACGTGCTTTGAACAAGGATTTACACACAACAATCAAACGCTCGGAAGCAACTGCCTTGTGATGGTGCACGCGACCGTTAAATCTAACAACACCCAAGCTATTTGAGTTCCGAAAGGTTTAAGTCCGTTTTCTGGGCAAGGAACACAAATAAATGTAGACGTGCAAGGGCGGAATAGAATCTGAAACGAAACAGGGTCCAAAATCGCTATCAAGGAAAGATCTCACCGAGAGCTTTCCAAGGTCGACGTTGGAGGCGTTGTGCAGCAGCGTTCGTGCGATCTTCGGGGGGTTTCGAACTGCCAAAACAACATGTAATCAGCCCTTAAAGAGTTCAAAACGTTGCTGTGCAATCTGATACAGAAATCGCAGATGGAAGTTGAAGGGTTTGAATGAAATCGATTAACGACGAAAGTGATAGAGAAGGAACGATCTCAGCCGGGGTTTTCGAGCGTCCGTTGGAGCGAACAACTCTGATACCAAAATGATACACGCCCTTGGAGACTCGAATTAGGTGCAGGAATGATAGGGTTTCGGGAACCGATTGATCACTGGCCTTAGAAGACTCACGAACTCACTCGGTACTCGGATATGAGGGGAGGATGGAGGATAGACGGAATCAATCACTCACCCGAAAGGGCACTCGAACTTGATTCAACAGGGGGGGTGTGACGGAGATAGGTGAAGGATAGAAGGCCTTCGGACTAACCGGGAGGCTGCCTTGGACGGACCAAGGGAAGGTGTCGGACAGACCAACGACGGAAGTTCGGACGAACCGAACAAACTCGGACAAACCGAGAAGCTTGGACAAACCAAGGTAAAACTCGACACTTCAAGTGGAGAGAAAGAAATCTGATTTCTTAGATTCAAAATGAGCAAAAGTTGTTTACAAAGGGTACTTAGCATCCTTAAATAAAAACACAATAACTAGATAATTGAAAGCAAGTCTACATGCAACACTCTAGCATTTAATAGGGTAGGTGGCTGTTTCTAGCTGTTGGAGAAGGTTGCTTGCTGCATAAGAAGCTTCCTTTTGAGGCTAGCTTGACCTAGAAGGTGTCTCAACTTCGCACACGAGCATATAACGAGCCGTGGCGGATTTGACCGAGGACGAGCACACATGTTCGAGCGTGAGTTCGGACACGACACGGGATACGAAGGCATTAAGTTGTTGTCGAAGTGCCCGTGTCTTGGATCGAGTGATCGGAGGATCTATGCGAACGGGAAGGGAGATCTCCCCAGTTACCAGGGAAGATGGAGAAGGTTCACACGAACCACAGAGGGCCGCCTTAGATAAAGGCAAGGGCCATGCTGTAGAGGGGGGAGAGGCGAGGTACATTACGCCTCCTCCACAAGCACCCCCTCTACCATTTCCATCTCGGGCGAGAAAGTTTAATGAAGACAGCCAGTTCGCCAAATTTACGGAGACGTTGAAGAAATTAGAAGTGACCATGCCCTTTCATGAGGTAGTGTTACAGATCCCGTCCTACACTAAATTTCTGAAGGACATTCTTACGAAGAAGAGGGCGGTTGAAAAGGAGACAGTGGCACTTAGTACAGAGGTGAGTGCTGCCATATTGCAGACGGAGCTACCGCAGAAGATGGCTGATCCCGGTAGCTTCTCTATCCCGTGCAGATTGGAAAATGTGGAGATTGAGAGGGCGCTTTGCGATTTGGGTGCAAGTGTCAGTTTGCTGCCTCTCTCCATATTCAAGAAGCTTAATGTCGGTGAGCTGAAACCGACAAGGATGGCACTGCAATTGGCCGACCGATCAGTGAAGTATCCCGCTGGGATCTTGGAAGATGTGCCTCTGAAGGTAGGGGAATTCTATGTCCCCGTCGACTTTGTAGTTCTGGACATGCCGGAGGATTCTAAAATCCCAATCATACTTGGTAGGCCATTTCTGAACACGGCTGATGTTGTAGTGCATGTCAGAGAAGGAAGACTTACGATGAAGATCGAAGATGAGACGGTTGAATTCAGACTTGATCAGAATCTCAAGCAACCGCATTTGGTAGAGTCTTCCTTCTACCTAGACCTGATCGACACATTGGTCGACGAAGTGAGGGGTGAATTTAGAGAGTCAGACCCCCTCGAGATGGCATTGAACGCGGTACAAGACAACATGTACTGCGATTGGGAGGAAGTCCGGAGCATTGTCCAGACTTTAGATGACCGCTCATCGATTGAGCTAGAGGGCTGAAAATACAGGGCCGTTGAGCCCTTATCTTGTTCTGCCCGCGAGTTCCCTTGGCTAAGGGACGAGGAAAACGGAGAGGAGCCATCACCTTCTCCAAGTCATCAAGCTCCGGTCTCCTCCATTCAAGTCAAGCAGCCCGATGTGGAGACGAGCGGGAAGAAAGATTGGGATCCAGAGAGCGCGCCTAAGGTGGAATTGAAGCCCTTACCACAAGGGCTTAGGTATGAATTTCTCGGACCCAA
>NW_010972326.1:283243-288647 GCF_000463585.1 Tarenaya hassleriana
TCGGGATTCTTTCAAATCCCCATTCACCCTAGCGACCAGGAGAAAACCACCTTTACATGTCCATATGGCACCTTTGCATACCGTAGGATGCCTTTTGGTTTATGTAATGCACCGGCAACATTTCAGAGATGCATGACTGCTGTGTTTTCTGATCTCATCGAGGATGTTATGGAGGTGTTCATGGATGATTTTTCTGTCCATGGGCCCTCCTTTCCCGTGTGTCTAATGAATTTGCGCCGAGTGTTGGACAGGTGTGTTGAGGCAAATCTTGTGCTGAATTGGGAGAAGTGCCACTTCATGGTCCAAGAGGGCATTGTGCTAGGCCACAAGATTTCGAGAAGAGGGATTGAGGTTGACCGAGCTAAGGTCGAAGTAATAGAGAAGCTGCCGCCTCCACGAAATGTTAAGGGAATCCGGAGTTTTCTGGGACATGCCAGGTTCTACAGGAGGTTCATCAAGAACTTCTCGAAGATTTCGAGGCCTTTGACGGAACTGCTTGCAAAGGATGTGCCATTTGAGTTCACCCACGAGTGCGAGGCTGCCTTCGAGACTCTGAAGAAGGCATTGATTTCCCGCCTATTATTCAGCCGCCAGATTGGGAAGCCCCCTTTGAGCTTATGTGCGATGCGAGCGATTTCGCCGTCGGGGCTGTCTTGGGTCAAAGGAAAGACAGAAAGCTGCACGCCATTTATTATGCGAGTCGGACTTTGGATGATGCACAAGTCAATTACTCCACCACTGAGAAGGAGTTACTCGCTATCGTCTTTGCCTTTGAGAAGTTTCGGTCTTATTTGGTCGGGTCGAAGGTAATCGTGTACACCGACCATGCTGCTTTGAAGTACCTCCTATCCAAGAAGGATGCCAGGCCGAGGTTAATCAGATGGATTCTCTTGCTGCAAGAGTTTGACTTGGAGGTCAGAGATAGAAAGGGTACAGAGAATGGAGTGGCCGACCACTTATCTCGGATTGAACGACATGAAGATATTCCCATTGATGATTGTCTCCGAGATGATTGCGTAATGGCTGTCCAAGTGAAAGAGAGAGACCCGTGGTATGCTGATTTTGTGAACTTCATTGTTAGCGGGTATGTCCCCCATGAGCTGGATTACAACGGGAAGAAGAGGTTCTTCAGAGACATCAAGTATTATTTTTGGGAAGAACCTTATCTCTTCAAGAGAGGCAAGGATGGCCTCTTTAGGAGATGTGTGCCCGAAGAGGAAGTCCGAAGTGTGATTCATCATTGTCACTCTTCGGACTATGCTGGTCATTTTGGAGCGTCAAAGACCTCGGCTAAAATTCTTCAAGCCGGGTTTTATTGGCCATCAATGTTCAAAGACGTTCATCAATACGTCTTCTCTTGCGACGCTTGCCAGAGAACGGGGAACATCTCCCGCCGCCACGAGATGCCTCAGCACTACATCTTGGAAGTCGAGCCCTTTGATGTTTGGGGTATAGACTTCATGGGACCGTTTCCATCTTCTTATGGGAACCAATATATCCTTATGGCGGCCGATTATGTCACCAAGTGGGTAGAAGCAATGGCGAGCCCCACTAATGACTCGAAAGTGGTGCCAAAGATGTTCAAGAGGATGATTTTTCCGAGATTCGGGACGCCAAGGGTCGTGATTAGCGATGGAGGATCTCACTTCATCAACCGCACCATAGAAGCGCTTTTGAAGAAATATGGTGTGAGACATAAGGTGGCTACCCCATATCACCCTCAGACGAGCGGGCAAGTTGAAGTCTCGAATAGGGAGATCAAGGCGATACTTGAGAAGACGGTGTCAAGGTCAAGGAAAGATTGGTGTCCAAGCTTGATGACGCTCTATGGGCGTATAGGACAGCCTTTAAGACACCCATTGGTATGTCTCCCTTTCAACTTGTCTATGGGAAAGCTTGTCACTTGCCGGTTGAGCTTGAGTACAGGGCATATTGGGCAATTAAGAAGCTTAATTACGATTGGAAATCCGCTGCGGAGAAGCGAATGTTGCAGCTTCACCAACTCGATGAGATTCGGTTGGATGCCTACGAGAATGCCCGGATTTACAAGGAGAGAACTAAGAGATGACATGATCGTCGGATTTTGCAGAGGGATTTTAGAGAAGGTGATCAGGTACTTCTCTTTAACTCAAGGCTCAAACTATTTCCAGGTCAAGTTGAGATCGCGTTGGTCGGGGCCGTTCACGGTTAAACACGTCTACCCTCATGGAGCGATAGAGTTATATGGCTATGGGGGGGATACATTCAAGACCAACGCGCAAAGGTTGAAGATCTACAATCCCGGAGAGCATGACAAAGAGAGGAGCTCGATGAGCTTCTCCGACCCTCAAGACGAGTGAGCAACCCACGGTCAAGCTTAGGACCATAAATAAGCGCTCTCGGGAGGCACCCCGAGTTTGTATATATCCTTTTTCGTATCCTTTTTGCATTGCATCTCACTTAGAATCACCCATTTGCATCCCTTGCTTAGTTTTGATACTCTCCTGGTACGTTGATGCTATTGGGAATTAGATAGGCTGATTTTAATGCAGGAAAACGAAGGAAGAAATCGGTGAACAAAGCCTGAATGTCAGTTCGTTCGGACTGATTCAGTGAGTCCGAACGGACTAGGTGTAGCAGCTTGTTCGGACTGCTTTAGCGATCGCTACGGACTGAAGATGTGGGTCCGTACGGACTAAATAAGTAAGTTCGTTCGGACTGAATCAGTGAGTCCGTTCGGACTAGGTTGGAGTCCGAACGAACTAGGGTAAAGGCGTTTTAAAAGGTAAGTGGGGGTGGTGAATCTGTCACTTTCACGCGAAAAGGAGTCCGAACGGTGCATCACCTCTCCACCGCTCCAACCGCCGAAATCTTCGTCTCCGATTACATCCATCTCTCTCTTCAAGCCTCAGACGCCGTCGACACCACCCCCACCTCTCTCTCTCTACTCTCTTCGACATCTCTCTTGTTTTCACCATGGAATCCGAGGTAAACCTTTCTGTCCTTCCTAATATAGCCGATTTGATTAATTTGGAGCCTTATTTTCTACAAATCCGGTTAAGTGTAGGTTAGATTTAGGGGTCCCTCAACGAAATATCGTGAGATTCGAAGCTTTAGGTGGGTAACCATGGCGGAAAGTACGTAGGTCACAGGTAGTCCGAACGGTCTTGTTATTCTGGTCCGTTCGGTCTGAGAAGCTCCACCACGAGATGGTCCGAGAGGCCAGTCCGTCCGGACCGGATTACATAGTCCGAACGGACTACATGAACAGAAAAAAAAAATTTCACAAATTTGGTTCGTTCGGTCTAGATTCCGATCGTATCGGACCAAGGCACTGTGAGACATATTTCCCCGCTAGTTTTACCTAATTTTGCAACATCTAAGTCTCGGCTCACCAATCGACATTTTGTTTCATGCGCAGACAGAGACAGAGGTGTATACTTGCAAATCTCCCAAGACGCCGCAGTTCGAGATACTCGAGGACGCCATAGGGGAGCTCACTGATCTTCAACCCATCGAGCGGTGAGATATCTGCACATGTTTATGGTGGGAGGACTGTTTGCGAGAGGAGATCAAGGTAATGTCAGCACCCTTGAGGTATGCCTCTGACGCGAGCTTTACGAGATGCATTTGACGGCGACGATTGGGGCATGTCCGCATTGGACATCGCCTCCAGGGTCGCCCTCCAGCGTTAACCAGAAGACATCAGCCAACGTCGCCCAATGGACCGGTGGCATCGTCTCTATGATCGCCCGGAGAGTGGGGGTCAATCTGGGAATACGATGGGGCACTGTCGTGGGCCAGACAGAATTAGACTTGGATGCTCTTGTCTTGAAGAGAGCTATAGAGAGTGCGACTCGCATTCCACTTGTATGGAGGTATCTGAACGAGACAGCCACGGCCCAAACTGTCACACTACCTATGCATGAGCTGCCCCCATTGATTGTTGATGGACTACGCTTCCGAGTGGCGCCACGCGGGGTCCCCAGGAGACACCAACAAGACCTCCCAGTCCCTGAGCCCGACCACACGGCAGCTGGGGATACCCAGGAGCATGAGACTGACGCTGGGGATACCGTTGAGTACGCCGCCGCGACTAGCCAGCCTAGAGTGAGTCGTAGGAGACGCAGAAAGCCATCAGCTCCTCACCACGATACAGGCGCATCGTCCTCATTTGCACCAGCATCCCAGACAGACATAAGGGAGATGCGAGACCTCATATGCCAGCGATTCGACTCCGTGGATCGCCATTTAGGCGTCATAGACAGACGGCTGCACACCATAGAGGAGTCAGTAGCGACTATGCGCACACATATGGGACATTACAACTTCTATCAGACAGAGGTGAATCGTCGCTATGATTCAACCTATGTGACCAGGATGCAGAACATCGTCCAGCCGGTACCACTACCGCCGGACTATCCCTATCCTGGCGATGCCTACGGACCACAGCTGTCTTACTTCCCAGATGTGACTTACTCACCGATGCCACCACGCCGCCGCGCGACTGATACATGTGTACTGAGTCTAATATATAACTCGATTCACAACTCACCGCAATGATACGGATCGTCGTAACACGGGGTCGAACACAAGGACCGGTTGCTAAATCCAAATCTAAATCGAAAAGAGATCAAAGCAAGCAAGCAAATAATGATGGAAGTGTGTGGAATCTATATGAAACGAAATAAGAAAGCAAGTGAAACGAGTAACCTATCAAACAAGGATGACTACGGGTGTCGGGATCGTATTCGCGTGTATGGGTATTTGCTAAGCATGCGAGAATAACGACATCATACTTGTATTCAGGAATCATCAAGCAACAAGAATAGAGAATTCACCTCTCGGTCTACTAACTCACTACCTAGAATAACTCGTCAATCTCTCGATCTATTCAAGTTAACCCTAGATGCATGAAGAACGCTATCATCAACCCTAAATCGATTAAACCATATCTCTATGTGAATAATACGATTCATTCATCAATCTCGATCCGAAACTAAACCCATATCTCTATGTGATTCAGAATCTCAGAATATTGGCCAAGGGATTAGCAAACACCAATAGAAAAGAAAGCATAGATCGATAAACCGAAACAAGCATAACGTCGAAATCCAAGTTAGGGTTCAAACATACCCAAAACACATACGAATCCCTAACCCATAGCCGTGGATCTACTCGCGGTTCATAGAAAACAACAAAAAGCTCATAAAGACAGAGGTTAAAAGAGAGGAAAGAAAGTCTCATGCAGATGTGTAGTCTCCACGATCGAATCTTCCTTCTTCTTCTCGAAATCCCATGAACTTCTACAACTAATGCAAAGTGATATGCAGAAGTGAAAAATTTTCCTAAGTCTATATGCCATGATAAAATGCACCTAAACTAAATGCAATCCTAAGTAGATAGACCTGAATATATGAAAGAT
>NW_010972326.1:289088-291609 GCF_000463585.1 Tarenaya hassleriana
ACTTAAACCTTTGTTCGTCCTCGAGTAAAGAACGAAGGAGTAAAATCTGCAAAACAGGGATGACGAACATCAAATAGCATCCTCATGAAACTCAAAAGTGAAACATCCATCTAATGCTAGCTTCCTGTGAATCGTACCCAAACCGGTCTACTATGATCTTTCTACCAAAGACTAATCTACCTAGCCATGAGATTTTTATTGCCACCTAGAACCCGTTAGAATCTCTACAACTCACCAAGCCTATTTCCGAGCCTATCTTTATCTCAACTTAGCCTATTCGATCTTAGTTCTACTCCGTACCTGGATTTTTACCTTTTTGTAGAATTTCTTTAATGAACGCTAGCACCTCGGGTTTCTAGGACGTTGAAGTTGAAGGACATCGTTTTCTTCTTCTCTTTTTTTTTTCTTCTTTTCTCTTTTTTTTCTTCTGTATTTTTTTTCTTTTTATACGATGTCCACCATCGATCGATGCACTCATGTCCTCGAACGATTTTCGTTAACGAGATTTTGACAGCGGAGTGTCGAGATGCTTTATTTTCCCAAGGCAATTGTTGAACTAGATTTCATCGACCTGCAAGACTCTGAAAAGGTTCTACAAGAAACATATAATTAGGATATAGTCGTTTCAACTCCGTAGGTTCCAAACAACAACCTCATCCCACAAACTATATATAGAAAGTCTGGAGAACTATCAATTCGACACGGTTCAACCACGTTCTACAAAGTCACTAGATCATCAAGATGCTCCTACTCTATCATTCCACAAATCCTCCAAATGATGTTCAAAACGGGTGTCCGAGCTATGCACGTGAACCTATATGAACCTATATCTATATGTCATATGCAATCATGCAAACCTAACAAAAATCATCTGTATGGAAAAAGGAAAAAGAAAACGTGAATGCAACTAATGCAAAGTGATATGCAAAAGTGAAAAATTTTCCTAGTTCTATATGCCATGATAAAATGTATCTAAACTAAATGCAATCCTAAGTAGATAGACCTGAATGTATGAATGATCTATCCCCCCCCCCCCCAGACTTGAACCATACACCGTCCACGGTGTAGACTCTCGCCCGAAAAAGTAGAATCGAAAACAACGTATGGAAAGAACCAATAAGAGGGATAGAAAAGACTTAGCTCTGCGAAATTCGTTCGCTCGCAATGAAGTTAACTCACGTCAAACGCAAGAGCTCTCACAAACTCTGTAGACTAAAACCTATCCAACATTGTCTCTCGGAAGTCGATGCTCATCTCTCGTGTGCCGGTGTAAACGCTCATAGAACAACAAACGTTATCCGGACAAAAGCATAATAATAGCAATGCATTCCGAAGGATCCAAAATACAATCATGGTCTCTACTACCTATGCTACAAAGAAAAAGAAAAAGAAAAATTACCTAGTGCTCGGGTTGCCTCCCGAGAAGCGCTTGTTTAACGTCATTAGCTCGACCTATCTTGCTCAAATGATGGGAGAGTCTGAGAGGCGAAGATATTCGATCTTTCGCCACCCTAGATGTTGAGCGTTCAGCGCATCTTTTGGACCTCGTGGATGCTTGAGCCTTCTATCCTCCTTGGGTTTCCAAACATGTGAAGGAGGTGGATCTTGTGGACGTTTGAGCAATGATTTTGATCGTTTCGATCCTCTCTTGCTCATTGCTCCTGCTCGACAACCTGTAATAGAAGGTTCAAAAACAGATATAGGATTATGAGCAGGATACGTACCTCTCCCCAATGATGGTCCTATGTGTTCCTTTGTCCTAAGCCTTTGAGGTAAGGGCTTCAATTTGACCTTCGGGACATTCTCTAGACTCCAATCCGCTTTATTCAGCGTCTCCGTGCTAGGTGGTGGTTTTCTGGTCTCTTGAACATCTTTAATAATTGCCGTGGAGGATTCGGAGACGTTCGTAGAAGAATCGGGCGTGTCGATGTAAAAAACGTCCGATTTGCTCAGAGACTGGATTCGGTCCAATTCCAGGTGGAATCGGTCCGTTTCCAGTTTGTCTTCGCAAGACCGTGTTTGGATCCGGTCCGTTTCCAGGTGGAATCGGTCCGGATCCACCTTCTGTAAAAATCCGTCTTCGGAAGGCTGTGTTTTGATCCGGTCCGTTTCCAGGTGGAATCGGTCTGGATCCATCTTCTGTAAAACTCCAATTTCGTCCGATCCTTCGTTCAATGCTCGTGTAAGCTCCCGGATATCCTCCCAATTGTTGTATATACTCTCATTCGACGCAAGGAGAGATATCTCTAAAGGATCGACTTCCCGAAACTGATCGAAAACTTCTTGAGTGAGGATTTCATGCACATCGACATAGCACGCTGAATCGGTGGTGGATGGCTGCTTCATGTTGTGATCTAAGGTGAACTCCACAGTCTCGTCACCTATCTTCATCGTAAGACGACCAGCACGAACATGAACCACCGCATCGGCCGTGTTTAAGAACGGGCGGCCTAGTATAATCGGTATCTTCGAGTCCTCGGACATGTCTAAGACAACAAAATCAATGGGAACATAATAATCC
>NW_010972326.1:292604-293690 GCF_000463585.1 Tarenaya hassleriana
CATCGTCTTGATGTCTGCTTCATCGTTCTTCGCAGGTTGAGGCGCTCGGTAACCTTGATTCTGCTGCCCGTATCCTGGATTCTGCTGTGCATATCCCTGATTCTGCCCCTGAAAACGTGACTGAGTGAAGCTCGGGGGATTTTGAGGGATTCTAGGAACGCCATGTTGTTGTGCATTCAATGCTCCGCTCGGGTTTCCATAGGAGAAACCGGGATGATTTTTCTCGACATAATTGACGTCCTCCACTGCTTCCTCTAGCTCTGGTGATGTCTGATTCGAACTGCTCTTAGCTTCTAAATGGAGCTTGATAACCGCTAGCTCAGACATGACAGCTTTCAAAACCGCAGATCCTCCTGTATCTATCCGAGCCATGGGTCGTCTATTGCTATCTCTGGACATCCCTCTAGCCTTGGCCATCTTCGCAATCTGAATCTCTAGGGTGTCAAAGGGAATCTCATAAACGCTCCCTCCACAGGCTGCATCCATCCAAGCTCTGGTATCATGTCGTAGTCCGTGGATGAAAGTGGATAGCAATAGTCGCTTATCCATGCCGTGGTGTGGACAAAGGCGTTGATAGCCTTTGAATCTTTCCCATGCGTCGTACAGACTCTCATCACTCTTTTGAGTGAAGCTGTGTATGGCTCTCTGTGCAGCTCAGGTCTTCTCTGGAGAGTAGTATTTCGCCATGAACTGCTCCTCTAGCTCCTCCCATGTCGTGATCGAGTTCGGCTCAAGGGTGTAGAACCAATCTCTTGCCCGATCCATCAGTGAAAAAGGAAAGGCCTCCAAGTATACATCCTCGATGGTCATTCCTCGTGCCTTCCTAACTGATCTGCACAGCATCTTGAACTGAGTCAAGTGAGCAATGGGATCCTCTGTAGGCCGCCCTCTGAAACTGGCCTGACTAAACATCGTGATGCACTGTGGCGGTAGCTCGAAACTGTCTATGGGTGGTCTGTTGATGCATGATAGGAGTTGGGTGTGCTTCGGTGCAATGTAAGAACCCAAAGTCTCCTCTGCAACATAAGTAGCTTCGCCCTCAGTATGCTGATCGTAGAGCGGATTCATGCGCTCTTGGTTCATGTG
>NW_010972326.1:294284-295061 GCF_000463585.1 Tarenaya hassleriana
AAACCCATATCTCTATGTGGTTCAGAATCTCAGAATATTGGCCAAGGGATTAGCAAACACCAATAGAAAAGAAAGCATAGATCGATAAACCGAAACAAGCATAACGTCGAAATCCAAGTTAGGGTTCAAACATACCCAAAACACATACGAATCCCTAACCCATAGCCGTGGATCTACTCGCGGTTCATAGAAAACAACAAAAAGCTCATAAAGACAGAGGTTAAAAGAGAGGAAAGAAAGTCTCATGCAGATGTGTAGTCTCCACGATCGAATCTTCCTTCTTCTTCTCGAAATCCCGTGAACTTCTATTCTTCTCTCTCCAAAAGCTCTCCAAAAATCTGTATCTAAGTGTTCTCTAAGGGTCTCTCCTGTACTAGGACGTGGCTAAGGCTTTTTTATAACCCTAGGGCGGCTCCCAAGAGTCCTATTCCCATTCAGATGCTGAAAATCGCGAAGCAGGGTTTTAGACTGGATCCGAACTGATTCCAGGTGGATCCGGACCGGATCCAGATTCCTGGGGACGAATTCTGCGTCCTTGATCCGGACCGGATCCAGTTGGATCCGGCCCTGCGCTGGTAGTTTTCTGGTCTTCACGATTTCGCTTGTAACTTTCTGCTCCAGTGTCGGATTTACGTGATTTTGATGTCTACGCGAAGCTCTTGAAGTGCTCTTTCCAATGGTACAAGTCTCGCATGATTTGGACCTCTGTAGAGAAAGTTATTGATATCGCAACATGAGTATCTCATCCGGACTTCTCCTTTAACGCTCCAAATAGCT
>NW_010972326.1:295205-299226 GCF_000463585.1 Tarenaya hassleriana
CGACCCCACCACCGGGAGACACTGACCACATGGACACCGAGGATGGAGCCCAGTAAAGTCTCGTGCAGATGTATCAGGACCATTCTATTCCTTTCTCTTTCAGCATTATGGGACCTATGACGTGCGTTGTTATTTTGCTATGTTGTCTTGTACGGTTAACTGTTATCGGATTCACTTGATCTTTGTTTGTTTTAAGCTCTTATCTAAGGTTGAATCCCGACTTGGAACAAAAGACAACACACAATGTGGAATACATCGAAAGTGGAATGCAAGGAGGCATATTTCAACCTTGGACACGAAGGTTACACATTAACCCTCCTCCACTTAGCTCCAATTCTTTCATATTCCACATCTTCCACCCCTTCGGATTCGAGTGACACCGCAGACGGTGTCTCGTTCAAGTCTGGGGGATGAGCATCTAACACCGGTTCAAGTCCCTTCTAGGATGCATTTCATACATTTACTTGCATAAAAAAAAATCATCATTTCTCTCTCACTGTAGATGCATTCCACACTTGCATTGCTTGCATTTGCACATATAGACATCACTTAGTCTTGCATTGCCTTTGTCACATATAGGTCTAGATCATATCGGAGCATATGCATTGCATAAACCGTTTTGAGTTGAGATTTATCGATGATGGGATGATGGTGATAGCTGCTTAGAAATTGCTTGGCGATTTGGACTTAGACCTCTAAGTGTTCGAGTAGATTGTCGATGATAGGTAAATAGCGAACCCTCTCTTTGATGCTTGCGATTCTAGGTTGTGGGGTATATTGTTGTCCTTAGGTGTGCCAAAGAGTAGGATCCACCGAACCCAGATTAGATGTCTCCCTAAAAACCGTTTCCGAAGTCTCTCCCATAGGATAGATAGTCTCTTAGAAAGAACATTGTAGGAATGAGTGAAGAAAGTACATATCCCAACACTCCGCTGTCACTATATCGTCAATGAAAATCATTCGATGACATGAGTGCGTCGAAATTCGACGGTTCGGGTCTAAGTTATGGGATAAGTGTCATGATCATTAGAGAAAAGCGAAAGCGAAGACACTCGTCAACTTCAACGTCCTAGAAACTCGGGATAATACCCTTCTAAGGCTTAACCTATTGAAAGGAAGAAGAAAAGAAACAAAAAGAGGAAGAAAAGAAAAGAAAAGAAAAAATGAATAGAATAAATGAAGAGACGACATATCTTAAGGAGAAAAACGGTAAAAAGGTTTAGGAGAGTGCTTGGAGGTACTGATTACTCTTATGGTAGACTTTGGATGACATAGAAACCCCATACTTAGGAAAGTTTAGTTGACAAGAGAGGATAGCTAGAATAGTCTAGATTCGATTCTACTCCCATGAGCTAAGTAGTAGATATGTGGCTAGATCTTGAAATTCGCCAAAGACCGATCTCCAACTTACCACCCCACTCAGGCTTTGTGTTTCATTGATTTTATTTGCTCGAGGACGAGCAAGGATTTAAGTCTGGGGGGATTTGATGGCTCGGATTTTATACGAATATGCCTTTGGTTTTTAAATGGTTTCCACACACTCTTAGGCATTTTTAGAGCCATTCTTAGGTCTCTGGGACTAGGTTGACTATTGCAGGAACCCGAGGGAACATCAAGGATCTTTGGGACGAAACGGAGAAGACAGAAGCATAATCCCTCAGATTCAGGTCTGGAACGGACAGACCGGTTAGACAGACCCGACGGACTACACAAACCGAAACCAAAACTGCCCGAGAGAGTAGTCCGTTCGGACTAAGGAATCAGTCCGAACGGACTGTAACTGTAGTCCGTTCGGACTGTAACTGTAGTCCGTTCGGACTGCATTCCAAAGCCCGAACGCACCAGCTCAGCCAATCCCAGACTTCTCGGCAGATTCCAGTCCGAACGGACTGCATAACTCAGTCCGTTCGGACTGCCTAATCAGATGGTTCGGCCTGACTACGCCAGACAGCCCAAACTTGCACATCTCAACTTCGCACACGAGCATATAACGAGCCGTGGCGGATTTGACCGACGACGAGCACACATGTTCGAGCGTGAGTTCGGACACAACACGGGATACAAAGGCATTAAGTTGTTGTCGAAGTGCCCATGTCTTGGATCGAGTGATCGGAGGATCCATGCGAACGGGAAGTGTGGTCTCAATCCTTGGATCTTCAAGTTCCGGCTCCATTCCCACTCCGAGCTCCGGTTCTGCTCCTTGCTCCGCATCTCCAAGCTCCACATCTAGAAGCTCCGCTTCTCCAAGCTCCGTGTCCTTGGTGATGTCCTCATCACAATTTCCGGGTAAGGTTGATCCTAACCCGAGAGAGCATATCAATGCCATAGGCCTGAGAAGCGGAAGACAGCTTCCGGAGACCTCCCCAGTTACCAGAGAAGAGGGAGAAGGTTCACATGAACCACAGAGGGTCGCCTTAGATAAAGGCAAGGGCCATGCTGTAGAGGGGGGAGATGTGAGGTACATTCCGCCTCCTCCACAGGCACCCCCTCTACCATTTCCATCTCGGGCGAGGAAGTTTAATGAAGACAGCCAGTTCGCCAAATTTACGGAGATGTTGAAGAAATTAGAAGTGACCATGCCCTTTCATGAGGTAGTGTTACAGATCCCGTCCTACACTAAATTTCTGAAGGACATTCTTACGAAGAAGAGAGTCTTGGTTTCCATGGAGACATGACACCTTGACTCCTTGATGCGTTCATTCAATAGGGTTGTGATTGAAAGCGAAGAAATTCGATTCAATCCAACCTAGGATTTTGACAAGAGAGTTCAATGCACTCAAGATTTCATTCCAAGTTATGAAAGTAGATGGAATGCCCTCTTGGGTAGCGGACATTTAGCTTGAGAGAGCAAATCCCGATCTTTATCTTGGAATCCCCAATTTCAAAGGAAGTATGAAATAGATTCTCAATATTTAGCACATCCCGCATGTTGGTGAACCCCGAAATCCATAACCCTTGGCCATTTGATTTCCCCTTCTTGAATCGTGATTGTCTTTGATTTTACTTTCTCTCATTTAATTTTTTTTGCAACTTTCAAAACCACAAAAACAATCATCCAACTTTATTTTTATCATTTTCCTAGTTTTAGTCGATTCCTAGCTTAACTGCTTAAGTCCTTGTGTTCGACCCCGGTACTACGACATCCGTATACTTGCGGATTAGTTGTGTTTCGGGTTACAAATTTAAGACTCGTCACGCAAGTGATCATGTTTTTGGTGCCGTTGTCGGGGACTTTTTACGGTTTTCATAGCTAGGATAGATTGACTTCAGGTTAGTCTTTCCGGAGTCTTTGATTTTTTTTCGGTTTGATTTTTTGTGTGTTTGTTCACTTCCTTTTTCTTTGTGTGTTTGTGTGATTTTTATTTTTCTCTTGAGTCAATTTTTCCTTATTTCTTTTATTTCTTGATTTTTTCTGTTTATTATTTTTGATGTTTGTATTTTTCTGGAATTTTTTGGACTTGTTCTAGATTTTTCGGAACCTCTCTGGACATTTTCAGAATTCCCTGGACTTTTTCGGAGTTATTCTGGACATTTCCGGGATCGTTCTGGACTTTATCGGGTGTCTCTCCCTACTCTCTGCTTTTTTATTCACTTCGATTCACCTTCTCTGCCTTTTTCTGGACTTTTATTTTTGCAGATTCTCTTAGTGCATGAGCAGACGTCCCACTCGAAGACAACTCGACCCAGATTTTGAGCTTGCCTTTGATCCGGACATAGACAGAACAGAAAGGGAAATCCGCAGAAAACGAAGAGAGGACAGAAGGGCAGAAGAGGCAGCAAGGGGTGAAGCGCAGCCAAGAGAGCACGTCCGAGCTAATCCGCAGACTCTTGGGATGTACACGACACCCAAGCATACTCAGTTGCTTTCGTGCATCAACCGACCCCCCTTAGACCACTTTGAGCTTCAACCGCAGTTCATTCAGATGCTGAATCAGATGAGCTTCAGAGGGAGGTATAATGAGGATCCGAATTCTCATCTTACGCAGTTTAAGATGTTGTGTCGAACCATCAAGAAGCCGCC
>NW_010972326.1:303980-305900 GCF_000463585.1 Tarenaya hassleriana
CATTTTGAGCTGCAGCCGCAGTTTATTCAGATGCTGAATCAGATGAGCTTGAGAGGGAGGTATAATGAGGATCCGAATTCTCATCTTACGCAGTTTAAGATGTTGTGTCGAACCATCAAGAAGCCGCCAGGGGTAACAATGGAAGATGCGATGATCGAGGCGTTTCCCTTCTCTCTGATGGACAAGGCCCGGGATTGGCTCTATACCTTGGAGCCAAATTCCATTTCTACATGGGATGAGATGGAGGAGAAGTTTATGATGAAGTATTACTCTCCCATGAAGACACAGTTGGCGCTGAACAAGATTAACTCCTTCGCTCAAGATGATGATGAGACCTTGTATGTTGCTTGGGAGAGATTCAAGGAGTATCAGAGAATGTGTCCGCACCACGGTATGGACAACAAATATCTTCTCTCCACTTTCATACATGGCCTTAGGGACGACACGAGAGGATGGGTTGATGCAGCATGTGGAGGCAGCGTGTATGATCTCTCTTTCGAGGCTTTAGAGGCGCAGATTGCTAAGATGGCGAAAGGGAGAAGCATTTCAGGGGAAATGGGCAGCAGACGATCTTTGCCTAAGGCTGATGTCAAAGGGGATGCTAGCGAGTCTTCGGCTTTACAAGCCGTTCTTTCGGAGCTTTCTGCCATCAAGCTGCAGCTTGCTAGGTCCGGTTCATCAAACCCACAGAAGGGTAAACCGGGCATGTACATGGTGGAACAAGCAGAAGAAGCCATGGAAGAAGTCGACTATGTGAGAAGAAATCAATACAACAATCAGTCGAACTTCTACAATCCAGGGAATCAGAATCACCCTGGTTTTTCTTATGGCAACCCACAAGGAGCGTTGAACCCTCAGCATCAAAGCGGAGCGAAACCTCAGGGACCCCCAGGATTTCAGCCTAGATACCAGAATCAGGGCTACCAGAGCCAGAATCAAGGGTATCAGAATCAGGGCCAAGACTACAATCAGAGAAATCAGGGATACAGAGCCCCTCCGCCTCAGGCTAAGGAAGAAGAGTCAGAGTTAAAGTCGATGTTAGCCCAGCTAATGCACGATCAGAAACACTCGTTTTCCAGCTTGGACCAAGAGATGCAAGGATTCAAAGGGAAGCAAGAGAGCTTCGAGCAGAGATTGGATGGGTTGGATTCACATATCAAGATGATGGACAATCAGATTGCTCAGCTTGCTTCCCAGGCAACGAGACCTCAAGGCTAATTTGATACACACCCTTGGAGACTCGAATTAGGTGCAAGAATGATAGGGTTTCGGGAACCGATTGATCACTGGCCTTAGAAGACTCACGAACTCACTCGGCACTCGGATATGAGGAGAGGATGGAGGATAGACGTTGGAATCAATCACTCACCCGAAAGGGCACTCGAACTTGATTCAACAGGGGGGTGTGACGGAGATAGGTGAAGGATAGAAGGCCTTCGGACTAACCGGGAGGCTGCCTTGGACGGACCAAGGGAAGGTGTCGGACGGACCAACGACGGAAGTTCGGACAAACCGAACAAACTCGGACAAACCGAGAAGCTTGGACAAACCAAGGTAAAACTCGACACTTCAAGTGGAGAGAAAGAAATCTGATTTCTTAGATTCAAAATGAGCAAAAGTTGTTTACAAAGGGTACTTAGCATCCTTAAATAAAAACACAATAACTAGATAATTGAAAGCAAGTCTACATGCAACACTCTAGCATTTAATAGGGTAGGTGGTTGTTTCTAGCGGTTGGAGAAGGTTGCTTGCTGCATAAGAAGCTTCCTTTTGAGGCTAGCTTGACCTAGAAGGTGTCTCAACTTCGCACACGAGCATATAACGAGCCGTGGCGGATTTGACCGACGACGAGCACACATGTTCGAGCGTGAGTTCGGACACAACACGGGATACAAAGGCATTAAGTTGTTGTCGAAGTGC
>NW_010972326.1:309799-312417 GCF_000463585.1 Tarenaya hassleriana
TTTGCATACCGTAGGATGCCCTTTGGTTTATGTAATGCACCAGCAACATTTCAGAGATGCATGACTGCTGTGTTTTCTGATCTCATCGAGGATGTTATGGAGGTGTTCATGGATGATTTTTCTGTCCATGGGCCCTCCTTTCCCGTGTGTCTAATGAATTTGCGCCGAGTGTTGGACAGGTGCGTTGAGGCGAATCTTGTGCTGAATTAGGAGAAGTGCCACTTCATGGTCCAAGAGGACATTGTGCTAGGCCACAAGATTTCGAGAAGAGGGATAGAGGTTGATCGAGCAAAGGTTGAGGTGATAGAGAAGTTGCCGCCTCCAAGGAATGTTAAAGGAATCCGGAGTTTTCTGGGACATGTCGGGTTCTACAGGAGGTTCATCAAGGACTTCTCGAAGATTTCGAGGCCTTTGACGGAACTGCTTGCAAAGGATGTGCCATTTGAGTTCACCCACGAGTGCGAGGCTGCCTTCGAGACTCTTAAGAAGGCGTTGATTTCCCCGCCTATTATTCAGCCGCCAGATTTGGAAGCCCCCTTTGAGCTTATGTGCGATGCGAGTGATATGTGTGTACCGAGTCTAGAATTTATAACCCGATTCACAACTCACCGCAAGGATACGGATCGTCGTAACACGGGGTCGAACACAAGGACCGGCAGCTAAGTCTAAATCCTAATCGAGACTAAATCAAAGCAAGCAAGTATAAATGATGGTGGAAGTATATGGAAAGAAAAGAAAATAAGGAAATAAAACAATAAAAGCGTGTAAGCTAGCAATCTAAGTATTCGCGTGTATGGGTATATGCTAAGCATGCGAGAATCACGATATTGAATCTGAATTCGGGAATCGTCAAGCAATAAATATAGAGAAATCACCTCCCGGCATATAACTCACTATCTAAAGTTCTCTAAATCCATATCCCTATGTGATTTATCAAACTAGATGCATGAAGAACACTATCATCAATCCTAGATCGATCAAACCATATTCCTATGTGAATAATACGATCTATCCTATCGATTTTGATCCGAAACTAAACCCATATTCCTATGTGAAATAATTGGCTAAGGGGTCAGCAAACACCAATCGAATAAAGCACAAATCGATAAAACCGAAACAAATCCAAATCGCAACCAAGTTAAGGTTCAAACATACCCAAAACACAAACGAATCCCTAACCCACAGCCGTGGATCTACTCACGGTTCATGGAAAAACACTGAGAAAAACTAGAAACAGAAAGAAAAGAGGGAGAAGAAAGGCTCATGTCGACAGCAATGCGTTCTTCACGTTCCAGCTCTCCTTCTTCTTCCCGAAATCCCGTTTTACTCCTATTTCTCTCACCAAAGCTCTCCAAAGTCTGTGTAAAGTCTGTCCAAAGTCTGTCTCCCCCTCTAAGACGTCTGTAGAGTATTTTTTTAAACCCTAGGCGGCGCTCCCCAAGTCCTACTCCCGTTCCAACTCTGAAAATATGAATCTGGGCTTTTTCTGGGTTTTGACTCGGACCAAGTCAATACTCTGACTCGATCGAGTCAAAACGGGACTATTAAGAATTCGGCCCAGCCCATTCTTCTGACTCGGGGTGTCTGACTCGGGGTATCTGACTCGGGCATTCTGACTCGGGGTATCTGACTCGGGCATTCTGACTCGATCAAATCCCCCCAGACTTAAACCTTTGCTCATCCTCGAGTAAAGAACGAAGGAATAAAATCTGCAAAACAGGGATGACGAACATCAAATAGCATCTTCATGAAACTCAAAAGTGAAACATCCATCTAATGCTAGCTTCCTGTGAATCCTACCCAAATCGGTCTACTATGATCTTTCTACCAAAGACTAATCTACCTAGTCATGGGACTTTTATTGCCACCTAGAACCCGTTAGAATCTCTACAACTCACCAAGTCTATTTCCGAACCTATCCTTATCTCAACTTAACCTTTTCGATCTAAGTTCTACATACCTGTATTTTTACCTTTTTGTAGGATTTTTCTATCAAACGCACGCATCTCGGGTTTCTAGGACGTTGAAGTCGAAGGACATCGGTTTTCTCTTTTTTTTCTTTTCTTTCTTTTCCTCTTTTTTTTCCTTTTTGATGCAATGTCCGACCCACAACTTAGACCCGAACCATCAATCGATGCACTCATATCCTCGAACGATTTTCGTTAACGAGATTTTGACAGCGGAGTGTCGAGATGCTCTATTTTTCCAAGGCATTTGTTGAACTAGATTTCATCGACCTGCAATACTCGGAAAAGATTCTAAACGAAACATATAACCTGGATATAGTCGTTTCAACTCCGTAGGTTCCAAACAACAACCTCATCTCACAAACTATATATATAGAAAGTCTGGAGAACTATCAATTCGACACGGCTCGACTACGCTCTACAAAGTCACTAGATCATCAAGATGTTCCTACTCTATCATTCCACAAATTCTCCAAATGATGTTCAAAACGGATGTCCGAGGTATGCACGTGAACCTATATGAACCTAATCTATATGTCAAATGCAATCATGCAAACCACAAAAAACCTATCTATATGAAAAAATAAATAAATAAATAAAAAACGTGTAAATGCAACTAATGCAAAGTGATATGCAAAAAGTGAAAATTTT
>NW_010972326.1:312975-313832 GCF_000463585.1 Tarenaya hassleriana
AAAGAAAAAGAAAAGTTACCTAGTGCTCGGGTTGCCTCCCGAGAAGCGCTTGTTTAACGTCATTAGCTCGACCTATCTTGCTCAAACGATGGGAGGGTCTGAGAGTGATGAATCTGGATGTCGGGGCGGTGGTCTATGCGGATGTCTCACATACTCTAATTTCTCCACATGTGTCATCCATGCTTGATCATATGCAATGAAAGAGTAAAAAACAAGTATGGGATTATTAAAACGACGCTTACTTGTTTCTACTGGCCTGAGGATGACATCTTCTACCCGCTTTCTATCGTCTGAGAAACTGACATGGTCAAAGTTGTATGTGATACAGTCTGAGTTAAGTTTCTGAAAGAAGTCACTTGTGCTTGTTGTGGCCCGATCAATCTCAAGTGTATGGGAGATAGATTCATGTTCTGTTTCTCCTTCATTTGGCAATCGAGTAATCTCCCAAATCGCCTCCCAATTGTTGTAAATGTTCTCTTCACCTGTAATCATAGTAAGCGAGAGAGCAAACTAGTGTAGATGGTTAGAAAACAAAAACTATACATAAGACTCGACTCAAATATACACACAAAAAGACTCGAAAAAGACACGACTCAATATATACACAAGCAAGATCTAGAATCGAAAAAGACCTAGAAATAGGCTAACCAGTTCCCGAAAACGGCGCCAAAAACTTGATATGTGTGTACCGAGTCTAGAATTTATAACCCGATTCACAACTCACCGCAAGGATACGGATCGTCGTAACACGGGGTCGAACACAAGGACCGGTTGCTAAATCTAAATCCTAAACGAAACTAAATCAAAGCAAGCGAGTAGAAGTAATGGTGGAAGTATATGGAAAGAATAGAAAATAA
>NW_010972326.1:313946-323232 GCF_000463585.1 Tarenaya hassleriana
AACGGGAAAAGTAATGCATTCATAAATCAATGAATCAATACAAAGTCAAAATGTCATATCACGGATCATCCTAGAGCATCACAACCAACAGATGCATGAAGAACACTATCATCAATCCTAGATCGATCAAACCATATTCCTTTGTGAATAATACGATCTATCCTATCGATTTTGATCTGAAACTAAACCCATATTCCTATGTAGCTCAGAATCTGAAATAATTGGCTAAGGGGTCAGCAAACACCAATCGAATAAAGCACAAATCGATAAAACCGAAACAAATCCAAATCGCAACCAAGTTAAGGTTCAAACATACCCAAAACACAAACGAATCCCTAACCCACAGCCGTGGATCTACTCACGGTTCATGGAAAAACACTGAGAAAAACTAGAAACAGAAAGAAAAGAGGGAGAAGAAAGGCTCATGTCGACAGCAATGCGTTCTTCACGTTCCAGCTCTCCTTCTTCTTCCTGAAATCCCGTTTTACTCCTATTTCTCTCACCAAAGCTCTCCAAAGTCTGTGTAAAGTCTGTCCAAAGTCGGTCTCCCCCTCTAAGACGTCTGTAGAGTCTTTTTTTAAACCCTAGGCGGCGCTCCCCAAGTCCTACTCCCGTTCCAACTCTGAAAATACGAATCTGGGCTTTTTCTGGGTTTTGACTCGGACCGAGTCAGTACTCTGACTCGACCGAGTCAAAACGGGACTATTAAGAATTCGGCCCAGCCCATTCTTCTGACTCGGGGTGTCTGACTCGGGGTATCTAACTCGGGCATTCTGACTCGGGGTATCTGACTCGGGGTGTCTGACTCCAGCCGAATCAAGAAGGAAGCTCTTGACGTATTTCATCCCTTTAGCTTTAGATTGCTCCCGTTTTGGTCCAAATCGCGTCCGAGACCTGTAATCCTATAAAAACACAACCAAACCGAGTTTCGTGGCCTAATGTCACGCACCTAGATCGCTGGGTTCGATCGTGGTACGTGACACTCGTACAGTCGCGAGGAAGTGCGGAAAGTAGCGGACTGGACGAGGTGGAAGTCTCGGACTGTTGGGGAAAGTCTGGGACTTGGCGGGACGGGCCTACTGGGAGGACCGAGAAATGCTGGGAAGGCCGGGACTAGGATCCGGGCTAGTCTAGGCTGTTGCGAGAATGGTCGGACCTTGGTCTGTGGTGGGCCGAGTTCCTTAGGTGGAACGAGCAGACTTGGCCGAGTTTACTCGGACAAGAATGCGAGCCAAGCACGTCGGGTCGGGAGAGAGTTCTCGGTAGGACGGGAACTTCTCGGATAGACGTTGGGACTTGGTGATCGAAGTTTCTCGGACATACTGGATTCCCGGTACGGTCGTGTGCAGGAATTCTCGGACAAGGCGTGCGAGCCTGTGCAGAATTCCTCGGCAAACACGCGCAGCGTTCGGGAACCAAAAGGGATGAAACGAGAAAGCAAGGATGAACGAAATGAACCAAAAGAAGTGCAAGACTTTATTGAAACTCAAATGGGACCAAGGGGACGCCGGCGGTTCGTACAAGAGGGAGAACCGACGGCGGAATGAGAGAAGAAATAAGAGAGGCGATTTCCGGATGATTTCTCCAAGTGATCCAAGGTCCCTTTTATAAGCTAAGGGTTCGAATCAATCAAGGGATAATCACAATCCGTGATTGGCACAATCAAAGATACTAACACAATCATTCCTAAAACAAAAGATAAGATCCAATCACAATAAAGACACTTTCCTTATCTAGCACTCGGATGCATTTAGACCAAATGGTGGACCCATTCGAATGGGCCGAAGTGGAGATGGGCTTGGCCAAAAGACTTGGGCTCTTTGGGGAGAAAGCCTCAAGGCGAATCACTCTTCAAGTCCAAGGTGGTGGCGGACCAAGTTGGGCTTTGGGTCGAAGAGGCGTGGTCCGAAATGCACTAAGTGAGCCGGGGACAAGGATTGTGCTTCCATGGATAGTTCTTCGGTTGACCGTGGTTCGGGGCATGCTTGGCTGGTCCGAGGGGATGAGCTCCTTCTCCAGTCATGGTCCGTGCATGGTCCAAGGTTGAGGAAGAGGTTGGCTGGGCTTGGGACGTGGTCCGAGATGTGTGAGCGACCCGACAACCTTCCATGGCACGTACATGCGAAAGGAAATGGACGCGAAAAATTTCCCTTTTCCTTGATCCTTACATGCTCCCCCACTTAAACGTGCGACGTCCCCGTTGCGCCTTATTCCTGAAAGCAAGAAAACAAACTAGAACCACTTGGCCTCGAATTCACGGGTGAGTCCCGCAAACTATTGGCAGTGATCCGAGGCCTCCCAAGTACTCTCCCAATGTTGTTCGCCCTTCCACTTGACCAAGTACTCCCGCTGGGTTGGGGAGAACTCACGGCAAGAGAGGACGGCCTCGGCCACCTTCCCATGTGGTGTGACCGAGGAGTGTTGCTGAGGTCGAGACTTGGGCTTGGCCCGAGAAGAGTACATAGCCGCTTACCTTGATGGGGAAGGCCGGAGAAGCGATGAACGTCGGGATTGAGCCGGTTTACCCATCTTGGTCGGGCCTTGGTACTGCAAAGCCGAGATAGCGATGCCCTTTGGGATGCACCGAAGTGGAACGATGGTTGGTTGAGCATCGTCCAAGAGGATCAAAGACTTGTGCGAGGCCGGGAGCTGCATGTTGGCCGTCCGGAAGAAGGGGAGGCCGAGAACAAGCTTGAAATCATCCATGGGGAGGATGGTGAAATCAAGGCGAGTGTCCCAATCTCCAATCTGGATCCGCACATTCCGAGCTATCCCCGTGGCTGTTTGAGCCGGGGAATTGACCGCCTTGATGGTGCCTCCGTTCGGGTCCATCTTAAGGTTGAGCATTTTGGCAACCCCTGCGTCTATGAAGCAATGAGACGCACCGGTATCGAGCATAGCGGGGAGAATGTTACCGTAGATGTTGACATCCGTGTAGAGTAAGCCGCTGTCCTTGGAGTTGGACTTGGGAGAGTCGGACGCCATGTGGCCAAGGTGCTTGGCTTCATCGTCCGTGAGTGGCTCTTCTTCTATGCCTTCGTCTTCGAAATCCTCGATCTCGTCGACTAAGGCCATGATAGCAGTGAGTTTGGCACGTCTTGGACACTCTCGAACCCAATGAGGACCGCTGCAATGGTAGCATGGGGCAGGAGGTTTGGGCGGCCCTTTGGCCTGACCTTTATTCGTCGGGGCAGCTGCAGGACGTGGCTCGGGATGGTTGTGGGATTGTGTTGGTCTCGGCGCACGTCCGGAGTCCGGGATTGACTCAGCATATGCGATTGCGTCGTCTAGTGTCCTCGGATCCCTTCGGTTTACCTCGAGCCGAACATCGTCCTTAAGTCCATCCATGAAAAAGAATAGCGCGTCCTTGTCGGACAGATCAGTAATCTCGAGACATAGGGTCGAGAACTCACTTATGTAGGCGAGGGCGCTTCCCGTTTGTCGTAGGCGTCTGAGTTTGGTGCGTGCCTCGTCCATGGCGTTCGTCGGGACAAAGTGTCGCTTGAGCTCGGACTTGAACTGTGCCCAAGTCTGGACCCGAGGCTCTCCTCTGTCTCGATCGGCACACATACGTCGCCACCAAAGCATTGCGGTCTCTCGGAGATAGGTTGGGGCATTCCTTATCCGTGAATGGTCGTCCATGATTCCAAGAGCTTCGAAGTACTGTTCGAGTCTGAACAGGAAGGTCTCTACAGTCGGGGAATGTCGAGAACCATCGTATGTGGCTGGTTCGGGGTTTCGGACAACCGTCGTACCATGAGCTGCTATGGGTGCTGGCCCAGCTGCCCGTAAATGAGTCCTACACTCAAGTTTGAGGTCGTCAATTACCTTGTGTAGGTCGGAGATGCGTTGCTCGTAGTTGTCTTGCATGGTCGTCATCTTTCGACCATAGTCCTCGTGTGTGGCCGAGATTTCTCGACGCATCGCTCGTAGCTCTCCCTCGAACTTTCGGTTAAGTTCGGAGATTGACGCCTTGACACCCTCGCCTATAGCTCCTATCTCTTGCTCAAGTCCATCCATCCGTGCATCCGATCGTGCCATGAAGCCATCGTCGGGTACAAGGCATGGCTCTCCTTGAGGCAATGAGGTGTCCGTGTCATCGGGAGAGGTGAGGTCTGTGGCCTGGGGGTCCGTGCGTTCCTCGGGAGCGTGTTCTTCAGCAGTTCGCTCCTCGACAGCTCGAGCCCTGGCCCTCATGAGAACGCGTACGTTGTCGGTCTCGGTGCTCGAGTCCGAACCGACAGTAGATGTCCCCTCTTTGTTCGGCATGTTGGGGAGTGTCGGAAAGCACTGGTCCGTGTGTTGAACCATGCTCTGGTCCCAAAAATGTCACGCACCTAGATCGCTGGGTTCGATCGTAGTACGTGACACTCGTACAGTCGCGACGGAGTGCGAAAAGTTGCGGACTGTGCGAGGCAGAAGTCTCGGACCGTTGGGAAAAGTCCGAGACTTAGCGTGTCGGGCCTGCTGGGAAGGCCGGGATTTGCTGGGAGGGTCGAGACTAGGATCCGGACTAGTCTGGACCGTTGCGGGAAGAGTCGGACCTTGGTCTGTGATGGGCTGGGTTCCTTGGGCGGAACGAGCAGACCCGTGCGAGAGTTTCTCGTCGAGTTTACTCGGACAAGAATGCGAGCCAAGCACGTCGGGTCGGGAGAGAGTTCTCGGTAGGACGGGAACTTCTCGGACAGACGTTGGGACTTGGTGATCGAAGTTTCTCGGACATACTGGATTCCCGGTACGGTCGTGTGCAGGAATTCTCGGACAAGGCGTGCGAGCCTGTGCAGAATTCCTCGGCAAACACGCGCAGCGTTCGGGAACCAAAAGGGATGAAACGAGAAAGCGAGGATGAACCAAATGAACCAAAAGAAGTGCAAGACTTTATTGAAACTCAAATGGAACCAAGGGGACGCCGGCGGTTCGTACAAGAGGGAGAACCGACGGCGGAATGAGAGAAGAAATAAGAGAGGCGATTTCCGGATGATTTCTCCAAGTGATCCAAGGTCCCTTTTATAAGCTAAGGGTTCGAATCAATCAAGGGATAATCACAATCCGTGATTGGCACAATCAAAGATACTAACACAATCATTCCTAAAACAAAAGATAAGATCCAATCACAATAAAGACACTTTCTTTATCTAGCACTCGGATGCATCTAGACCAAATGGTGGACCCATTCGAATGGGCCAAAGTGGAGATGGGCTTGGCCGAAAGACTTGGGCTCTTTGGGGAGAAAGCCTCAAGGCGAATCACTCTTCAAGTCCAAGGTGGTGGCGGACCAAGTTGGGCTTTGGGTCGAAGAGGCGTGGTCCGAAATGCACTAAGTGAGCCGGGGACAAGGATTGTGCTTCCATGGATAGTTCTTCGGTTGACCGTGGTTCGGGGCATGCTTGGCTGGTCCGAGGGGATGAGCTCCTTCTCCAGTCATGGTCCGTGCATGGTCCAGGGTTGAGGAAGAGGTTGGCTGGGCTTGGGACGTGGTCCGAGATGTGTGAGCGACCCGGCAACCTTCCATGGCACGTACATGCGAAAGGAAATGGACGCGAAAAATTTCCCTTTTCCCCGATCCTTACACTAACGCGCCAATAATGCCTACAAATGAACATGATCCTCATATAAATCCTATAAAAACGTCCAGGAAATATAGAGAGAATTAGGAGTTATCAGCGAGCGATTTCACCGTCGGGGCTGTCTTGGGTCAAAGGAAAGACAGAAAGCTGCATGCCATTTATTATGCGAGTCAGACTTTGGATGATGCACAAGTCAATTACTCCACCACTGAGAAGGAGTTACTCGCCATTGCCTTTGCCTTTGAGAAGTTCCGGTCTTACTTGGTCGGGTCGAAGGTAACCGTCTACACCGACCATGCTGCTTTGAGGTACCTCCTATCCAAGAAGGATGCCAGGCCGAGGTTAATCAGATGGATTCTCTTGCTGCAAGAGTTTGACTTGGAGATCAGAGATAGGAAGGGTACAGAGAATGGAGTGGCCGACCACTTATCTCGGATTGAACGACATGAAGATATTCCCATTGATGATTGTCTCCAAGATGATTGCGTAATGGTTGTCCAAGTGAAAGAGAGAGACCCGTGGTATGCTGATTTTGTGAACTTCATTGTTAGCAGGTATGTCCCCCACGAGATGGATTACAACGGGAAGAAGAGGTTCTTCAGAGACATCAAGGATTATTTTTGGGAAGAACCTTATCTCTTCAAGAGAGGCAAGGATGGCCTCTTTAGGAGATGTGTGCTCGAAGAGGAAGTCTGAAGTGTGATTCATCATTGTCACTCTTCGGACTATGCTGGTCATTTTGGAGCATCAAAGACCTCGGCTAAAATTCTTCAAGCCGGGTTTTATTGGCCATCAATGTTCAAAGACGTTCATCAATACGTCTCCTCTTGCGATGCTTGCCAGAGAACGGGGAACATCTCCCGCCGCCACGAGATGCCTCAGCACTACTTGGAAGTCGAGCCCTTTGATGTTTGGGGTATAGACTTCATGGGACCGTTTTCATCTTCTTATGGGAACCAATATATCCTTGTGGCGGTCGGTTATGTCACCAAGTGGGTAGAAGCAATGGCGAGCCCCACTAATGACTCGAAAGTGGTGACGAAGATGTTCAAGAGGGTGATTTTTCCGAGATTCGGGACGCCAAAGGTCGTGATTAGCGATGGAGGATCTCACTTCATCAACCGCACCATAGAAGCGCTTTTGAAGAAATATGGTGTGAGACATAAGGTGGTTACCCCATATCACCCTCAGATGAGTGGGCAAGTTAAAGTCTCGAATAGGGAGATCAAGGCAATACTTGAGAAGACGGTGTCAAAGTCAAGGAAAGATTGGGCGTCCAAGCTTAATGATGCTCTATGGGCGTATAGGACAGCCTTTAAGACACCCATCGGTATGTCTCCCTTTCAACTTGTCTATGGGAAAGCTTGTCACTTGCCGGTTGAGCTTGAGTACAGGGCATATTGGACAATTAAGAAGCTTAATTACGATTGGAAATCCGCTGCGGAGAAGCGAATGTTGTAGTTGGATGCCTATGAGAATGCCCGGATTTACAAGGAGAGAACTAAGAGATGGCATGATCGTCGGATTTTGCAGAGGGATTTTAGAGAAGGTGATCAGGTACTTCTCTTTAACTCAAGGCTCAAACTATTTCCAGGCAAGTTGAGATCGCGTTGGTCGGGGCCTTTCACGGTTAAACACGTCTACCCTCATGGAGCGATAGAGTTATATGGCTATGGGGAGGATACATTCAAGACCAACGCGCAAAGGTTGAAGATCTACAATCCCGGGGAGCATGACAAAGAGAGGAGCTCGATGAGCTTCTCCGACCCTCAAGACGAGTGAGCAACCCGCGGTCAAGCTTAGGACCATAAATAAGCGCTCTCGAGAGACACCCCGAGTTTGTATATATCCTTTTAAGTATCCTTTTTGCATTGCATCTCACTTAGAATCACCCATTTGCATCCCTTGCTTAGTTTTGATACTCTCATGGTACGTTGATGCTGTTGGGAATTAGATAGGCTGATTTTAATGCAGGAAAACGGAGGAAGAAATCGGTGAACAAAGCCTGAATGTCAGTCCGTTCGGACTGATTCAGTGAGTCCGAACGGACTAGGTGTAGCAGCTTGTTCGGACTGCTTTAGCGATCACTACGGACTAAAGATGTGGGTCCGTACGGACTAAATAAGTAAGTCCGTTCGGACTGAATCAGTGAGTCCGTTCGGAGTAGGTTGGAGTCCGAACGAACTAGGGTAAAGGCATTTTAAAAGGTAAGTGGGGGTGGTGAATCTGTCACTTTCACGCGAAAAGGTAGTCCGAACGGTGCATCACCTCTCCACCGCTCCAACTGCCGAAATCTTCGTCTCCGATTACATCCATCTCTCTCTTCAAGCCTCAGACGCCGTCGACACCACCCCCACCTCTCTCTCTCTACTCTCTTCGACATCTCTCTTGTTTTCACCATGGAATCCGAGGTAAACCTTTCTGTCCTTCCTAATATAGCCGATTTGATTAATTTGGAGCCTTATTTTCTGCAAATCCGGTTAAGTGTAGGTTAGATTTAGGGGTCCCTCAACGAAATATCGTGAGATTCGAAGCTTTAGGTGGGTAACCATGGCGGAAAGTGCGTAGGTCACAGGTAGTCCGAACGGTCTGGTTATTCTGGTCCGTTCGGTCTGAGAAGCTCCACCACGAGAGTGGTTCGAGAGGCCAGTCCGTCCAAACCGGATTATATAGTCCGAACGGACTACATGAACAGAAAAAAAAAATTTCACAAATTTGGTTCGTTCGGTCTAGATTCCGATCGTATCGGACCAAGGCACTGTGAGACATATTTCCCCGCTAGTTTTACCTATTTTCGCAACATCTAAGTCTCGGCTCACCAATCGACATTTTGTTTCATGCGCAGACAGAGACAGAGGTGTATACTTGCAAATCTCCCAAGACACCGCAGTTCGAGATACTCGAGGACGCCATAGGGGAACTCACTGATCTTCAACCCATCGAGCTTATCACTTGCGTGACGAGCTTTAAATTTATACCCGACACACAACTAATCCGCAAGTATACGGATGTCGTAGTACCGGGGTCGAACACAAGGACTTAAGCGGTTAAGCTAGGAATCGACTAAAACTAGGAAAATGGAGAAAATAAAATCGGAGAATTGTTTTTGTTGGTTTTCGTAAGTTGCAGAAAATTAAAAGAAAGAAAGTAAAATCAAAGACAATCACAATTCAAGAGGAGATAATCGATGGGAAAGGTTATGGGAATCGGGTTTCACCGAATCATGCAAGGATGCCGTAAGGAAATATTGGACCTAGATCATGCTTGTTCTAAAGTGAGGGATTCCAAGACTAAGGTCGGGTTCGGCTCTCTCAAACCGAAAACCCGTTATCCAAGAGAGTACTCTATCCACTTTCGTGGCTTAGAGTGAAATTCCAGAATGCATTAAATTCCCTTGTCACGATCCTAGATTGAATTGAACCGAATTTCTTCGCATTCAATCTCAACCCATTTCAATGAATGCACCAAGAATCAAGAATCCATGTCTCCATGAAATTCTCAATCATAAATTCTACCCAAGAGATTTTCATCCAATGGGAAGCATTAAACACCATTCATTAAACTCTAGCAATCAAACCCAAACAATTGCATCACTCAATTCAACAAATCCTAGGTTTCCCTAAACATTCATTCAAGAGAGATAAACTTCAAGAACACAAATTTCATTCAAAGCAAGGACTTGAAAGCATAAACAAAGCATAATCTTGGGTCCAAAGTGA
>NW_010972326.1:323340-325175 GCF_000463585.1 Tarenaya hassleriana
TCAATAGAATCTTCAATCTTCAAGCCAAAGCAAACTCCTTCTTTCTCCTTCAAGATTTCGGCCCTAGGTCTTCTGGAGGAGAGAAAATCGCCTCCTTTGCTTTCCCAAATCGAGCCCTCTTCAAAAAGTCCGAAAATTCGGACTTAATCAGTTTCAAGTCACGCGGTCCGCCGGACCAAGCCTTGGTCCAGCGACCGGACGTAAATGAAGAAGGCGGACCGCGAAGAAAAACAGCTCCTGGTTCGGCTGACCAAAATTGGTCAGCTCCGGACCAGGGCTTCGGAAGGTTTTCGCGGCTGACTGGGCGAGGGATCGGCTGACTGGGTAGGCGCGCGTGTTGTTGGTCCGCGGCTGACCAAGACTGGTCAGCTCCTGACCAACGGTACTTCGGCTGGGCAGGCGGACTAGGCAGGCGGACTGGCTGACTGAGGAGGCATGCAATCCTGGTCCGGCTGACCAGGGTTGGTCAGCTCCGGACCAGGCTGCATTTTTGCTTGGTCTGCTCGCTGGGTCGGAGCATGCAGCGGACTGATGAACTCTGATCTCGGTCCGGGGCGGACCAGACTTGGTCAGCTCCGGACCAGATGAGTTTCTTCACCTTTCTTCTCGTCTTCTCTCCTCTTCAACTGTGTACGATTGGTCCGCCGGAGTGCATTCCGGTCAGGGGCGGACCAAGAGTCTGTCTTCTCCGTTTTCCTCCAAATTTCTGCATGTTGCTCTCGAAGTCATGCCAAGGTCAAGAAATGGTCCCAAGACCCTAGGATGGCTCTAAAAATGTCTAAGAATGTATGGAAACCGTCCTCGAGCAAATAAAATCAATGAAACACAAAGTCTGAGAAGGACGGTGAGTTAGAAATCGGTCTTTGATGAGTTTCAAGATGTAGCTACATGTCCACTGCTCAACTTATGGGAGTAGAATCGAATCTAGGCTACTCTAGCTATCCTCTCTTGTCAGCTAAACTTTCCTAAGTGTGGGATTTCTATGTCGTCCCTAGTCTACCATAAGAGTGATTCCAACCTCTAAGCACTCTCCTAAACCTATTTACCGTTTTCCTTCTCTAAGATATGTTCTCTCTTCATTTATTTTGTCACTTTTTCTTTTCTTTTCTTTTCTTCTTCCTTTTAAGAAAATGCTAAGAGAAATACTATCCCGAGTTCCTAGGACGTTGAAGTTGACAAGTGTCTCTGCTTTTGCTTTTCTCTAATGATCATGACAACACTTGTCCCACAACTTAGACCCGAACCGTCGAATTTCGACGCACTCATGTCATCGAATGATTTTCATTAACGATATAGTGACAGCGGAGTGTTGGGATATGTATACTTTCTTCGCTTATTGCTACAGCATTCTTTCCAAGAGACTATCTATCCTATGGGGGAAGTTTCGGGAACGGTTTTAGGGAGATATTTAACCTAGGTTCGGTCGGTCCTACTCTTTGGCATACCTAAAGACAACAATATACCCCACAACCTATAATCGCAAGCATCGAAGAGAGGGTTCGCTATTCACCTATCATCGACAATCTACTCGAACACCTAGAGGTCTAAGTCCAAATCGCTAAGCAGTCTCTAAGCAGCTATCACCATCATCTCATCATCGACCAATCTCAACTCAAAACGGTTTATGAAATGCATATGCTCCTACATGCTCCAGACCTATATGTAACAAATGCAATGCAAGACACAAATGTAATGCAAGGCTAGGTGATATCTATATGTACAAGTGCAAGAAATGCAAGTGTGGAATGCATCTATAGTGAGAAATCATTTTTTTTTGTGTGTGCAAGTGAATGTATGAATGCACTCTAAAAGGGACTTGAAGCGACGTTAGATGC
>NW_010972326.1:326678-329230 GCF_000463585.1 Tarenaya hassleriana
TTTAGGAGATGTGTGCCCGAAGAGGAAGTCCGAAGTGTGATTCATCATTGTCACTCTTCGGACTATGCTGGTCATTTTGGAGCATCGAAAACCTCAGCTAAAATTCTTCAAGCCGGGTTTTATTGGCCATCAATGTTCAAAGACGTTAATCAATACGTCTCCTCTTGCGATGCTTGCCAGAGAACGGGGAACATCTCCCGCCGCCACGAGATGCCTCAGCGATACATCTTGGAAGTCGAGCCCTTTGATGTTTGGGGTATAGACTTCATGGGACCGTTCCCATCTTCTTATGGGAACCAATACATCCTCGTGGCGGTCGACTATGTCACCAAATGGGTAGAAGCTATGGCGAGTCCCACTAACGACTCGATACCCGCTAACAATGAAGTTCACAAAATCAGCATACCACGGGTCTCTCTCTTTCACTTGGACAGCCATCACGCAATCATCTCGGAGACAATCATCAATGGGAATATCTTCATGTCGCTCAATCCGAGATAAGTGGTCGGCCACTCTATTCTCCGTACCCTTCCTATCCCTAATCTCCAAGTCAAACTCTTGCAGCAAGAGAATCTATCTGATTAACCTCGACTTGGCATCCTTCTTGGATAGGAGATATCTCAAGGCAGCATGGTCGGTGTAAACAATCACCTTCGACCCGACCAAATAAGACCGAAACTTCTCAAAGGCAAAGACAATAGCGAGTAACTCCTTCTCAGTGGTGGAGTAATTGACTTGTGCATCATCCAAAGTCCGACTCGCATAATAAATGGCGTGCAGCTTTCTGTCTTTCCTTTGGCCCAAGACAGCCCCGACGGCGAAATCGCTCGCATCGCACATAAGCTCAAAGGGAGCTTCCCAATCCGGCGGCTGAATAATAGGCGGGGAAATCAACGCCTTCTTCAAAGTCTCTAAGGCAGCTCCGCACTCATGGGTGAACTCAAATGGCACATCCTTTGCAAGCAATTCGGTCAAAGGCCTCGAAATCTTCGAGAAGTCCTTGATGAACCTCCTGTAGAACCCGGCATGTCCCAGAAAACTCCGGATTCCCTTAACATTTCGTGGAGGCGGCAGCTTCTCTATTACTTCGACCTTAGCTCGGTCAACCTCAATCCCTCTTCTCGAAATCTTGTGGCCTAGCACAATGCCCTCTTGGACCATGAAGTGGCACTTCTCCCAATTCAGCACAAGATTTGCCTCAACACACCTGTCCAACACTCGGCGCAAATTCATTAGACACACGGGAAAGGAGGGCCCATGGACAGAAAAATCATCCATGAACATCTCCATAACATCCTCGATGAGATCAGAAAACACAGCAGTCATGCATCTCTGAAATGTTGCCGGTGCATTACATAAACCAAAAGGCATCCTACGGTATGCAAATGTGCCATATGGACATGTAAAGGTGGTTTTCTCCTGGTCGCTAGGGTGAATGGGGATTTAAAAGAATCCCGAGTAGCCATCAAGAAAGCAAAAGTGGGAATGCAAGGCTAACCTCTCTAGCATTTGGTCGATGAAGGGTAACAGGAAATGGTCTTTACGGGTGTTGGAATTCAGCTTCCTATAATCAATACACATTCTCCAACCCGTAACCGTCCTAGTGGGTATCAATTCATTATGCTCATTTTCTACCATAGTGATACCCCCTTCTTTGGTACAACTTACACGGGACTAACCTATGCACTATTTGAAATCGGATAAATGATACCCGCATCTAACAGTTTGAGCACCTCTTTCTTCACTACCTCCTTCATGGTGGGATTCAATCTACGTTGATGCTCAATGGAGGTTTTGAAACTATCTTCGCGTTGAACCCTCAGCATCAAAGCGGAGCGAAACCTCAGGGACCCCCAGGATTTCAGCCTAGATACCAGAATCAAGGCTACCAGAGCCAGAATCAGGGGGATCAGAATCAGGGCCAAGACTACAATCAGAGAAATCAAGGATACAGAGCGCCTCCGCCTCAGGCTAAGGAAGAGGAGTCAGAGTTAAAGTCGATGTTAGCCCAGCTAATGCACGATCAGAAAAACTCGTTTTCTAGCTTGGGTCAAGAGATGCAAGGATTCAAAGGGAAGCAAGAGAGCTTCGAGCAGAGATTGGATGGGTTGGATTCACATATCAAGATGATGGACAATCAGATTGCTCAGCTTGCTTCCCAGGCAACGAGACCTCAAGGCCAATTTCCGGGTAAGGCTGATCCTAACCCAAGAGAGCATATCAATGCCATAGGCCTGAGAAGCGGAAGACAGCTTCCGGAGACCTCCCCAGTTACCAGAGAAGAGGGAGAAGGTTCACACGAACCACAGAGGGCCGCCTTAGATAAAGGCAAGGGCCATGCTGTAGAGGGAGGAGAGGCGAGGTACATTCCGCCTCCTCCACAGGCACCCCCTCTACCATTTCCATCTCGGGCGAGGAAGTACAATGAAGACAGCCAATTCGCCAAATTTACAGAGATGTTGAAGAAACTAGAAGTGACCATGCCGTTTCACGAGGTAGTACTTCAAATCCCGTCCTACACCAAATTTCTGAAGGATATTCTTACGAAGAAG
>NW_010972326.1:330876-332597 GCF_000463585.1 Tarenaya hassleriana
AGCATCTTAAACTGCGTAAGATGAGAATTCGGATCCTCATTATACCTTCCTCTGAAGCTCATCTGATTCAACATCTGAATGAACTGTGGCTGCAGCTCAAAGTGGTCTAAGGGTGGTCTGTTGATGCATAGAGTAACTGAGTATGCTTAGGTGTCGTGTACATCCCAAGAGTCTGCGGATTAGCTCGGACGTGCTCTCTTGGCTGCGCTTCACCCCTTGCTGCCTCTTCTGCCATTCTGTCCTCTCTTTGTTTTCTGCGGATTTCCCTTTCTGTTCTGTCTATGTCTGGGTCAAAGGCAAGCTCAAAATCTGGGTCGAGTTGTCTTCGAGTGGGACGTCTGCTCATGCACTAAGGAACCTGCAAAAATAAAAGTCCAGAAAAAGGCAGAGAAGGTGAATCGAAGTGAATAAAAAGGCAGAGAGTAGGGAGAGACACCCGATAAAGTCCAGAACGATCCCGGAAAAGTCCAGAAAAATCGGAAAAAATCCAGAAAAATTCAGAAAAGTCCAAGAAATGTCCATAATAACTCCGAAAAAGTCCAGGGAATTCTGAAAATGTCCAGAGAGGTCCCGAAAAATCCAAAACAAGTCCAGAAAAGTCCAGGGAAATACAAACAGCAAAAATAATAAACAGAAAAATCAAGAAATAAAAGAAATAAGGAAAAATTGACTCAAGAGAAAAATAAAAATCACACAAACACACAAAGAAAAAGGAAGTGAACAAACACACAAAAAATCAAACCGAAAAAAATCAAAGACTCCGGAAAGACTAACCTAGAGTCAATCTATCCTAGCTATGGAAACCGTAAAAAGTCCCCGGCAACGGCGCCAAAAACTTGATCACTTGCGTGACGAGCTTTAAATTTATACCCGGCACACAACTAATCCGCAAGTATACGGATGTCGTAGTACCGGGATCGAACACAAGGACTTAAGCGGTTAAGCTAGGAATCGGCTAAAACTAGGAAAATGGAGAAAATAAAATCGGAGAATTGTTTTTGTTAGTTTTCGTAAGTTGCAGAAAATTAAAAGAAAGAAAGTAAAATCAAAGACAATCACAATTCAAGAGGAGATAATCGATGGG
Organism: Tarenaya hassleriana; assembly: GCF_000463585.1. Classification (NCBI taxonomy): domain Eukaryota; kingdom Viridiplantae; phylum Streptophyta; class Magnoliopsida; order Brassicales; family Cleomaceae; genus Tarenaya; species Tarenaya hassleriana. The sequence goes on from NW_010972326.1 coordinate 331,961, forward strand.
AAATGTTATGGGAATCGGGTTTCACCGATCATGCAAGGATGCCGTAAAGGATTATGGACCTAGATCATGCTCGTTCTAAGGTGAGGGATTCGAAGACTAAGGTCGGGTTCGGTTCTCTCAAACCGAAAACCCGCTATCCAAGAGAGCACTCTAGCCATTTTCATGGTCTAGAGTAAAATCCCGAATGCATTAAATTCCCTTATCATAATCCTAGATTAAACCGAATCAAATTTCTTCGGATTCAATTTCAACCCAATTGATTGAATGCATCAAGAGACCAAGAACCCATGTCTCCATGTAATTCACAATCCTAAAATCTACCCACAAAATTCTCATCCAATGGGTAACATTAAACACCATTCAATCAACCTCTAGCAATCAAAACCCAAGCAATTGCATCACACAATTTAACAAATCCTAGGTTTCCCTAAACATTCATTCAAGAGAGATAAACTTGGAGAGCACAAATTTCATTCAAAGCAAGGATTTGAAAGCATAAACAAAGCGTAATCTTGGGTCCAAGGTGAATACAAGCATCCTTACATGAGGGCTAATACCTCATCCCACAACAAGAAATTACTCACACATCATGTTCAAGAACACCAAAATAGCTAGGGGAAACATAGAGAGAGAAAGG
>NW_010972326.1:332610-345543 GCF_000463585.1 Tarenaya hassleriana
AGCCAAAGCAAACTCCTTCTTTCTCCTTCAAGATTTCGGCCCTAGGTCTTCTGGATGAGAGAAAATCGCCTCCTTTACTTTACCAAATCGAGCCCTCTTCAAAAAGTTCGAAAATTTAGACTTAATCAGTTCCAGGTCACGCGGTCCGGCGGACCGGACGTAAATGAAGAAGGCGGACCGCGAAGAAAAACAGCTCCTAGTCCGGCTGACCAAAACTGGTCAGCTCCGGACCAGGGCTTCGGAAGGTTTCCGCGGCTGATTGGGCGAGGGACCGGCTGACTAGGCAGGCGCGCGTGTTGTTGGTCCGTGGCTGACCAAGACTGGTCAGCTCCGGACCAACGGTACTTCGGCTGGGCAGGCGGACTGGCTGACTGAGGAGGCATGCAATCCTGGTTCGGCTGACCAGGGTTGGTCAGCTCCGGACCAGGCTGCATTTTTGCTTGGTCCGCTCGCTGGGTCGGAGCGTGCAGCGGACTGATGAACTCTGATCTCGGTCCGGGGCGGACCAGACTTGGTCAGCTCCGGACCAGATGAGTTTCTTCACCTTTCTTCTCGTCTTCTCTCCTCTTCAACTGTGTACGATTGGTCCGCCGGAGTGCATTCCGGTCAGGGGCGGACCAAGAGCCTGTCTTCTCCGTTTTCCTCCAAATTTCTGCATGTTGCTCTCGAAGTCCTGCCAAGGTCAAGAAATGGTCCCAAGACCCTAGGATGGCTCTAAAAATGTCTAAGAATGTATGGAAACCGTTTAGAAACCAAAGACATACTCGAATAAAATCCAGATAAAATCCGAGCCATCACAAGCCGACAAGGGGCACTCCCCCTGCCATTGAGTTTGTACTCCCGAGTCAAAAACGCCTCCACAGGAGATTTGAGAGCGAGGGGCTTGCACCGATCAAGTTCGTCAGCGATTCGATAGCCCAACTCGGGATTAAGGAGTCGGTGCGGTATCTATTCCATCAGCTAGGGTGGGACAGGCTATTCGAGGTACGAGAGCGGACCTACACTCATCTCACGTTGGAGTTCCTATCCTCTTACCGCTGCTACTTTCCGGAGGATGGCAGTCTCGAGGATGCACACATGTTGTTCCGCCTAGCCAACCAGACATATTGTTTGAACATGGTCGACTTTGCGGAAATACTCGGAGTTCCACAGGGGACCGCTAGTATATGGCCAGACGTACCCATTGAGGCCTTTCATGAGTTTTGGCGGGCGATCGCATCGAAAGATTCGCCAAGAGGAAAGGGGAAGTCCACGTGGATCAGACATCCCGCGGTGAGATATCTGCACATGTTTATGGCGGGAGGACTGTTTGCGAGAGGAGATCAAGGTAATGTCAGCACCCTTGAGGTATGCCTCTGACGCTGAGCTTTATGAGATGCATTTGACGGCGACGATTGGGGCATGTCCGCATTGGACATCGCCTCCAGGGTGGCCTCCACCTTCATTGGAGCATTAACCAGAAGACATCAGCCAACGTCGCCCAATGGACTGGTGGCATCGTCTCTATGATCGCCCGGAGAGTGGGGGTCAATCTGGGAATACGATGGGGCACTGTCGTGGGCCAGACAGAATTAGACTTGGATGCTCTTGTCTTGAAGAGAGCTATAGAGAGTGCGACTCGCATTCCACTTGTATGGAGGTATCTGGACGAGACAACTATGCCCAAACTGTCACACTACCTATGCATGAGCTGCCCCCATTGATTGTTGATGGACTACGCTTCCGAGTGGCGCCACGCGGGGTCCCTAGGAGACACCAACAAGATCTCCCAGTCCCTGAGCCCGACCACACGACAGCTGGGGATACCCAGGAGCATGAGACTGACGCTGGGGATACCGTTGAGTACGCCGCCGCGACAAGCCGGCCTAGAGTGAGTCGTAGGAGACGCAGAGAGCCATCATATCCTCACCACGATACAGGCGCCTCGTCCTCATTTGCACCAGCATCCCAGACATGTTATTTCTGTCATGCCATTGGGCATTGGTATAGAGATTGCAGACTCTACCTGGAAGATCAGAGGAAGAAGAAGCTTGCAGAAGCTTCAATTTCCGGTATCTTCATTATAGAGGCCAACTTGTGTACTTCTTCTTCATGGGTATTAGATACCGGATGTGCCTCGCACATTTGTGCAAATGTGCAGGGACTGCGAGGAAGTAGACAATTGGCAAAGGGAGAAGTAGATCTCCGTGTCGGGAATGGAGCAAAAGTTGCTGCATTGACCGTCGGGACTTATGATCTGACTTTACCTTCTGGCCTTGTATTGGAGTTGCATGATTGTTATTTTGTACCTGCCATCAGTAGGAACATCATATCGATATCATGTTTAGACTCAGATGGTTTCAGATTTGTTATTGAGAACAAATGTCTGTCCATTTATAGAGGCGATTTATTCTATGGTAAGGGTTACCAGTTTAATGGCCTTTATATTTTGGAAGATGAACCATCTGGATATAGGTCGATCTATAATGTTAGTACCAAGCGGTTTAAGCCGAATGACTTAAATCCGACCTATCTCTGGCATTGTCGACTTGGTCACATCAATGAGAAACGCATTGCGAAGCTTCATTCTGATGGACTTCTTGATTCTTTTGATTATGAATCGATCGAATCATGCGATTCATGTTTGATGGGCAAGTTGACAAAATCTCTTTTTACTAGAAAAGGAGAACGGGCTATGGAGTTGCTAGAACTCATACATAGTGATGTGTGCGGTCCTATGAGCTCACCCGCTAGAGGAGGTTATCTGTACTTTGTTACGTTTACTGATGATTTCAGTAGGTACGGTTATGTCTACTTGATGAGACATAAGTCTGAAACGCTTGAATTGTTCAAGACTTTCAGAAACGAGGTGCAGAACCAACTTGGCAAGACGATCAAGTTGCTTCGATCTGATCGAGGTGGCGAGTATATGAGCCAAGAGTTCACTGACTATCTGGCAGATTGTGGGATTGTCTCACAGCTGACTCCACCTGGCACGCCACAGTGGAATGGCGTGTCTGAGAGGAGAAACCGAACCCTATTAGATATGGTACGGTCTATGATGAGTCAGGTCGATCTTCCTAAATCCTTCTGGGGATATGCTTTGGAAACGGCAGCGGTTATACTGAACAACTGTCCAACAAAGTCGGTTCAGAAGACTCCATATGAGATATGGACTGGGAAGCGTCCCAGGTTAGCATTCATGAAGATTTGGGGATGTGACGTTTACGTGAAACGTCTTGCTTCTGATAAGCTATCCGCCAAGTCTGATAAATGCATATTTGTGGGTTACCCTAAGGAAACTAAAGAGTACTGGTTCTACAACCCATCTGAGAACAAAGTGTTTGTTGCTCGGAATGGATCTTTCTTGGAATTGCATCTCAGACTCCATGGCCTGGTGCCATTTCTCGGAATCGGAACTCGCCACAGCCTCTGAATACGACGTAGGCTCGTCATGTTCTAACAACATGAGTTCGTCGTTTCCAGTCACAAGAAATCCGTATCTTGTAGGCTCTTGGCGAATTCTACCAGATCTCCGAGGTTCACTAGGAGGTGCTGTCTCAACAACTCGTGATACAGGTTGGACTGTTTCGACCTGTTCGTTCGGTTCTTCGACTATTTGCGGTTCTCGAACTTCTTCGAGATCTATTCTACTCCCACTGACTCTCTTGGAGACGAACTCTCTCTCCAAGAAAGATCCATTCCGAGCAACAAACACTTTGTTCTCAGATGGGTTGTAGAACCAGTACCCTTTAGTTTCCTTAGGGTAACCCACAAATATGCATTTATCAGACTTGGCAGATAGCTTATCAGAAGCAAGACGTTTCACGTAAACGTCACATCCCCAAATCTTCATGAATGCTAACCTGGGACGCTTCCCAGTCCATATCTCATATGGAGTCTTCAGTGGAATGGCGTGTCTGAGAGGAGGAACCGGACCCTATTAGATATGGTACGGTCTATGATGAGTCAGGTCGATCTTCCTAAATCCTTCTGGGGATATGCTTTGGAAACAGCAGCGCTTATACTGAACAACTGTCCAACAAAGCATAAGGGAGATGTGAGACCTCATATGCCAGCGATTCGACTCCGTGGATCGCCATTTAGGCGTCATAGACAAACGGCTGGACACCATAGAGGAGTCAGTAGCGACTATGCGCACACATATGGGACATTACCACTTCTATCAGACAGAGGTGAATCGTCGCTATGATTCAACCTATGTGACCAGGATGCAGAACATCGTCCAGTCGGTACCACTACCGCCGGACTATCCCTATCCCGGCGATGCCTACGGACCACAGCAGTCTTACTTCCCGGATGTGACCTACTCGTAGGAGACGCAGAAAGCCATCAGCTCCTCACCACGATACAGGCGCATCGTCCTCATTTGCACCAGCATCCCAGACAGACATAAGGGAGATGCGAGACCTCATATGCCAGCGATTCGACTCCGTGGATCGCCATTTAGGCGTCATAGACAGACGGCTGCACACCATAGAGGAGTCAGTAGCGACTATGCGCACACATATGGGACATTACCACTTCTATCAGACAGAGGTGAATCGTCGCTATGATTCAACCTATGTGACCAGGATGCAGAACATCGTCCAGTCGGTACCACTACCGCCGGACTATCCCTATCCCCATTAACCCTCCTCCACTTAGCTCCAATTCTTTCATATTCCACATCTTCCACCCCTTCGGATTCGAGTGACACCACAGACGGTGTCTCGTTCAAGTCTGGGAGGTGAGCATCTAACACCGGTTCAAGTCCCTTCTAGGATGCATTTCATACATTTACTTGCATAAAAAAAAATCATTATTTCTCTCTCACTGTAGATGCATTCCACACTTGCATTGCTTGCATTTGCACATATAGACATCACTTAGTCTTGCATTGCCTTTGTCACATATAGGTCTAGATCATATCGGAGCATATGCATTGCATAAACCGTTTTGAGTTGAGATTTATCGATGATGGGATGATGGTGATAGCTGCTTAGAAATTGCTTGGCGATTTGGACTTAGACCTCTAAGTGTTCGAGAAGATTGTCGATGATAGGTGAATAGAGAACCCTCTCTTTGATGCTTGAGATTCTAGGTTGTGGGGTATATTGTTGTCCTTAGGTGTGCCAAAGAGTAGGATCCACTGAACCCAGGTTAGATGTCTCCCTAAAAACCGTTTCCAAAGTCTCTCCCATAGGATAGATAGTCTCTTGGAAAGAACATTGTAGGAAAAAGTGAAGAAAGTACATATCCCAACACTCCGCTGTCACTATATCGTCAATGAAAATCATTCGATGACATGAGTGCGTCGAAATTCGACGGTTCGGGTCTAAGTTGTGGGATAAGTGTCATGATCATTAGAGAAAAGCGAAAGCGAAGACACTTGTCAACTTCAACGTCCTAGAAACTCAGGATAATACCCTTCTAAGGCTTAACCTATTGAAAGAAAGAAGAAAAGAAACAAAAAAGAGGAAGAAAATAAAAGAAAAGAAAAAATGAATAGAATAAATGAAGAGACGACATATCTTAAGGAGAAAAACGGTAAAAAGGTTTAGGAGATTGCTTGGAGGTACTGATTACTCTTATGGTAGACTTTGGATGACATAGAAACCCCATACTTAGGAAAGTTTAGTTGACAAGAGAGGATAGCTAGAATAGTCTAGATTCGATTCTACTCCCATGAGCTAAGTAGTAGATATGTGGCTAGATCTTGAAATTCGCCAAAGACCGATCTCCAACTTACCACCCCACTCAGGCTTTGTGTTTCATTGATTTTATTTGCTCGAGGACGAGCAAGGATTTAAGTCTGGGGGGATTTGATGGCTCGGATTTTATCTGGATTTTATACGAATATGCCTTTGGTTTTTAAATGGTTTCCACACACTCTTAGGCATTTTTAGAGCCATTCTTAGGTCTCTGGGACTAGGTTTTGACTATTGCAGGAACCCGAGGGAACATCAAGGATCTTCAGGACGAAACGGAGAAGACAGAAGCATAATCCCTCAAATTTAGGTCTGGAACGGACGGACCGATTAGACAGACCCGACGGACTACACAAACCGGAAACAAACCGGAACACTCTTAGGCAGATTCCAGTCCGAACGGACTGCATAACTCAGTCCGTTCGGACTGCCTAATCAGATGGTTCGGACTGACTACGCCAGACAGCACAAACTTGCACAACCTAGTCCGTTCAGACTGCCTAAATTGGACGGAACGGACTACTTGAAACAGATTACGCCAAAGACGCGCCGTTTCGGAAAATTGCCCTAGTTTTGAGAGGGGAAGCGGCAAAACACACCCTAAGTTTGATTGGGGGCCGAAAATAGAGACTTTGGGGGAGAGAAAAGGAGAGCTCTTAGAGGAGAAAGAAGGAGGAGGAAACTCCATTGAAGATTGAAGATTTCTTGAGCATCTCTCTACTCTCTCTATGATTTCTGCACTTTACCCTTGTTTTGCTTTGCTTTTGAACATGGGTTGTGAGTAGTTAGATAGTTATGGGTTGAGGGTGAATCCTCATGTGAGGATGTGTGAACCCACTTGATGAATTTATGTTTATACTTTGATTAGACCTTCATTTCATTCAATGGGTGATTTCTATGCTTATTTTCTATATCCCTCTTTGATTGAATCTCTTTGGAGACTTAGGATTCATGAGTAGATGGATTGCCATTGAATGAGAATGAATGCTTTGGATTGATGAATGGATTTTAATGCTCTCTTGGGATGAAAATCCCTTGAGTTGATTTTAGAGTCTTGGTTTCCATGGAGACATGACACCTTGACTCCTTGATGCGTTCATTGATTGAAAGCGAAGAAATTCAGTTCAATCCAACCTAGGATTTTGACAAGATAGTTCAATGCACTCAAGATTTCATTCCAAGTTACGAAAGTAGATGGAATGTCCTCTTGGGTAGCGGACATTTAGCTTGAGAGAGCAAATCCCGATCTTTATCTTGGAATCCCCAATTTCAAAGGAAGTATGAAATAGATGTTGGGTTCCCTTCGGGTTCCTAGCATGCGATCTCATCGATCTAGGGTTTGGATTCTAGGTGTCACGCAGCGGAAGGAAAGACCTAAACCTAGCCAAACGTCACACAAAACCAATTGTGCAATAACCCGAACAATCGTGTATATCGTCGTGGGATTCGAATACTTACCTCGTTCTTACAAGATCTGGAAGTATCAATCGATCCAGGGCCTGTTTTAATCACCAAGAGTTGAAAGCACAACCCCTCTACACGTATCCACACCGACGGGATGAATTCCAACAGTTTGGAACGTATCTGCTAGGATTTATGAAGAGAAAACGATGTCCTAGACTTGGAATCGATATTCCGATCACTAGAACTCAAGAGAAAGCTTCTCCAAAGCTCTAGAAAGTGTCTAGGACGTCTGAGAGTTCTGTCTAGGGTTTGTGGCGGCTCTATATCTTAATTAGAATTGCCCAAAACCCTAAAACGCGAGAAACCGATAACTGTCACGTAAGTCGGACCGTCCGTTCATTTTTCCCCTTCGTTCCATCCATCTTTCTTTTCGGAATTACGTCGAGCATCCCTTGATCCATGACTGATTCCGAGGACCACCCTTCCGCTTCGAACACCATACCCGATCGAAAGTCGTGAGCCTTCTCCGTGAAACACGTGAGACTGCGATTCAGCCTTGTTCCATCCTCTCCGAGTCAAGGCGTGTATCATTTTGGTATCAGAGCTTGCTCGAACCAACGGACGTCTAACCCCGGTGAGATCTATCCTTTATTTCGGTTTAGTTTGTAATCAAGTTTTGAGGGCAAAACATGGAGAAGAGAGAGGGAATGGTGAGGATAAAACTTCTGAAGAGAGAGGGAATGATGAGGACATCGATCCAACAACATCTCAAAAAGAAGATCTTGACGGAAACCCTTTCCCGAACCACAAGTCATGGTTAGCCTCTAGCAAGACGCCATGACCACCCCCCTAGAATAGAGTTAGAGGTGATCTAACAAAGCCAGCAATAGTTCGAGTTCTGATCCTTTGTCTCACGATGTCGTATGTTGAACAAGGGCATGGAATGAGCCACCTTTCTAGTTCAACCGCTTACTCGTCTAGGCAACCCGACTGATAAAATAGATGTACATTCATCTATGGCGTGGCCACGCATTTTCATAGTCTGATTTCCACGAGGGGCCCAGCGACATCTCTCCTGCGTAGGAGGTGACAAGTCCCGTATTGCATGTCTACTATCTGCATATGATTCGTGAACGTATCTGAGCAACGCCGTTATGATCATCCGATTAAAGAAGACATTTGACGCACTCAAGACACGTCACTTCTCATATCAGATACTCTAGACATCTCAGGTCTGAGGATCCAAGAACGAACCGCTGTATGAGATTCAAGTCATGACTCATGTCCATGTGACAATCTCATGCGGGTCATCCAGTAACTCGTTCCGAACGAGAACCCACGATTGTGATTTGCATCCAATGCATATGATCATAATCATCTATCACACATCATGCTGGTCTTAATTCATCATTGTTCCCACAATGATAACTGACCAGGGAGTTTAGAATCATCTGCAATGATTCAAGGATGTTTACCGTAATATAACAAACATGCTAATCATATAACGGGAAAAGTAATGCATTCATAAACCAATGAATCACTACATAGTCAAAATGTCATATCACGGATCATCGTAGAGCATTACAACCAACAATCTCCCACTATGCTCTATGATCTATCCTACAAGCATCTAATCCCCATACCCACAACATGACCATCATGCTTTGACGAAGGGAGAGGCTTCGTCAGCAGGTCGGCAATATTATCATCTGTCGACACTCTACTTATCTTCACGTCTCCTCTGTCGATGATTTCCCTAATCAAGTGAAATCGTCTGAGTATGTGTTTGGATCTCTGGTGTGACCGGGGTTCCTTTGCTTGTGCGATCGCACCATTGTTGTCACAATACAACTCAATGGGATCTGCAACGCTAGGAATGACCCCCCCAGGTCTCCCACGAATTTCCTGATCCAAACAGCTTCCTTAGCTGCATCCGATGCTGCTATGTACTCGGCTTCTGTAGTAGAATCTGCAACGGTTGGCTGTTTGGAACTCTTCCAACTAATAGCCCCACCGTTTAGGCAGAAAACATAACCTGACTGCGATCTGAAGTCATCTCTATCGGTTTGGAAACTAGCATCGGTATAACCACTTATAGCGAGCTCGTCTTCCAATCCGCCATACACCAAGAACAAATCCTTAGTCCTTCTCAAGTACTTAAGGATGTTCTTGACCGCAATCCAGTGAGCCTCACCTGGTGTAGACTGATATCTACTAGTCATACTCAATGCATATGATACATCCGGCGAGTACATAACATGGCGTACATGATGGATCCAATTGCCGAGGCATATGGAATCCTACTCATGCGCTCTTGCTAAGAGCCACGTCATGTCCCATTGGCAAGGCACATCTCTTGGAGTCTTGCATCTTGAACCGATTCAAGACCTTGTCAATGTATGTACTCTGACTTAGACCAAGAAGCCTTATCGATCTATCTCTATAGATCTTGATTCCTAGAATATAGGCGGCTTCTCCTAAGTCCTTCATCGAAAAAACTGATCCTAGCCAGGATTTTACTCCTTGCAAGGTAGGAATGTCATTTCCGATGAGCAATATATCATCCACATAAAGTACAAGGAAGACCACTGCGCTCCCACTGACCTTCTTGTAAACGCATGGCTCATCTTCGTTTTGCAGGAAGCCAAACGTTTTGACTGCCTCGTCAAATCGAAGATTCCAGCTCCTCGAAGCCTGCTTCAGTCCATAAATGGATCTCTGAAGCTTACACACCTTCCTCGGACTCTTAGGATCGACAAAACCCTCGGGTTGTGTCATGTACACATCCTCGAGCAAATTCCCGTTAAGGAATGCGGTCTTGACGTCCATCTGCCATATCTCGTAGTCATAATACGCAGCTATAGCCAGCAGAATCCGTATGGATTTAAGCATCACAACTGGTGAAAAGGTTTCATCATAGTCTATACCATGAATCTGCCGAAACCCTTTCGCGACGAGTCGTGCCTTATAGGTATGCACGATGCCATCCATGTCGGTTTTCTTCTTGAAAACCCACTTACATCCAATGGTCTTAATACCATCGAATGAATCGACCAAAGTCCACACTTTGTTGTCGTACATGGATTGCATCTCAGACTCCATGGCCTGGTGCCATTTCTCGGAATCGGAACTCGCCACAGCCTCTGAATACGACGTAGGCTCGTCATGTTCTAACAACATGAGTTCATCGTTTCCAGTCACAAGAAAACCATATCTTGTAGGCTCTTGGCGAATTCTACCAGATCTCCGAGGTTCACTAGGAGGTGCTGTCTCAACAACTCGTGATACAGGTTGGACTGTTTCGACCTGTTCGTTCGGTTCTTCGACTATTTGTGGTTCTCGAACTTCTTCGAGATCTATTCTACTCCCACTGACTCTCTTGGAGACGAACTCTCTCTCCAAGAAAGATCCATTCCGAGCAACAAACACTTTATTCTCAGATGGGTTGTAGAACCAGTACCCTTTAGTTTCCTTAGGGTAACCCACAAATATGCATTTATCAGATTTGGCGGATAACTTATCAGAAGCCAGACGTTTCACGTAAACGTCACATCCCCAAATCTTCATGAATGCTAACCTGGGACGCTTCCCAGTCCATATCTCATATGGAGTCTTCTGAACCGACTTTGTTGGACAGTTGTTCAGTATAACCGCTGCTGTTTCCAAAGCATATCCCCAGAAGGATTTAGGAAGATCGACCTGACTCATCATAGACCGTACCATATCTAATAGGGTCCGGTTCCTCCTCTCGGAAACGCCATTCCATTGTGGCGTTCCAGGTGGAGTCAGCTGTGAGACAATCCCACAATCTGCCAGATAGTCAGTGAACTCTTGGCTCATATACTCGCCACCTCGATCAGATCGAAGCAACTTGATCGTCTTGCCAAGTTGGTTCTGTACCTCATTTCTGAAAATCTTGAACAATTCAAGCGTTTCAGACTTATGTCTCATCAAGTAGACATAACCGTACCTACTGAAATCATCAGTAAACGTAACAAAGTACAGATAACCTCCTCTAGCGGGAGAGCTCATAGGACCGCATACATCACTATGTATGAGTTCTAGCAACTCCGTAGCCCGTTCTCCTGTTCTAGTAAAAGGAGATTTTGTCATCTTGCCCATCAAACAAGAATCGCACGATTCGATTGATTCATAATCAAAAGAATCAAGAAGTCCATCAGAATGAAGCTTCGCAATGCGTTTCTCATTGATGTGACCAAGTCGACAATGCCAGAGATAGGTCGGATTTAAGTCGTTCGGCTTAAACCGCTTGGTACTAATGTTATAGATCGAATTGTGTCCAGATGGTTTATCATCCAAAATATAAAGGCCATTAAATAGGTAACCATTACCATAAAATAAAGCACCTCTATAAATAGATAAAGTTTTGTTCTCAATAACAAAACGAAAACCATCAGAATCCAAACATGAAATTGAAATAATATTCCTGCTAATGGCAGGTACAAAATAACAATCATGCAACTCCAATACAAGGCCAGAAGGTAAAGTCAGATCATAAGTCCCGACGGTCAATGCAGCAACTCTTGCTCCATTCCCAACGCGGAGATCTACTTCACCCTTCGCCAATTGTCTACTTCCTCGCAGTCCCTGCACATTTGCACAAATGTGCGAGGCACATCCGGTATCTAATACCCATGATGAAGAAGTACATAAGTTGGCCTCTATAACGAAGATACCAGAAGTCGAAGCCTCTGTAAGCTTCTTCTTCCTCTGATCTTCCAGGTAGAGCCTGCAATTTCTATACCAATGCCCGATAGCATGACAGAAATAACACTCTTCCTTCTTGGACTCAGGCTTAGGTTCAATGACAACGCTTGCCACTTTCCTCTTGCCCTTGCCCCATTCTTCCCTTGGCTCCCAGCTTTCTCTTGGAATGACATATTCAATTGATCAACCATCAATGAATTGTCCATGTCATCTAATTGCTCACGCAATTCCGAAGACATCTTTCCAAGCATCAAGCTGGACACGTCCAGATCATCATCCTCATGCTTCCAATAAGCATCAATGATCGATCTAGAAGCCGTGGTCAGAGGCTTATCCTTCATAAGGATAGATCGCATGGTGAGATAAAACAGATTCCTGCAACAGATATGTTCTACAGAAAAAGACAGACAAACAGACAGAAAATATGCAAGTCACTTAGTACACTTACTAACACAGATAATAGATGCAATATGACAGGCTCCCACTAAGAAAAACACCCTCAATGAGTTTCCAAGTGAGCTAGGATCCATATTTCACATGCTTTTAGGTCAGCTAGGGCATGACGCTCAAAAACATGCTATTTAGGTAGACAACACATTGTCAATCACATCCTATGTGATTCCTAGATGAGTATGGGACAGTGATACGCTATCACTGCATGTTCCTCATCCCATCCTTACCATCAGGTCCAAGTCCGACTTGATAACCCAATTCAAACTCAACCATATTCGAGCTATGAGAATCACGATTTCTCCATACTGCCTCACCAAGATAATCAGGCACGCTCAGCTAGGGCATGACCCGTAACCATAACGATCGAGGCCTTGACAGTTGCTCTACTAATGGGCGGTAATAGCTTGAGATTAAAACACGAGGCTTCATTTGTCTTGAACACCAGGATACCTTGACTAGATTCAAGTCATTCCAGTCAAGTTGTTCTGATCAACTCAGATGAACTACTCTTATAACGGGAATGTAATGCATTCATAAATCAATGAATCAATACAAAGTCAAAATGTCATATCACGGATCATCCTAGAGCATTACAACCAACATCCTTACCATCAGGTCCAAGTCCGACTTGATAACCCAATTCAAGCTCAACCATATT